>NC_061122.1:278024-283812 GCF_002878395.1 Capsicum annuum | reverse complement strand
CATCATTATCAATCAAACTCGATTAAGTTGCCTTTTAACTCCCATTAATGTAAGTTTCAGTTCAGTTTAATGGACAAGTTTCTGTTTGAACATTATGTTTACCATTTTTGTTATGATCCTTTTTTTTCTTGTGGCGGTTATTCTTCTGTACAGACACAACTTTCAAGTATGTATGTCTCGTTCAATTCACAGTACTGTAGTTTGACTTAATTAATTTCAAGTTGCTATAAAAAGTGATATATAGTCTATCATGAATCATATACTCTGTTTTTTATCGACCTTTTATGGTAGTCAATTGTAGAGCATATGAGTCGATGCGTCACCGGTTAAATTAAAACAGACAATAACATATTTTGGGGCTAGTGGGACAAATTAATTAAATTAAAAATAATTTAAATAAACAATATCATATTTTGGGATTGGTGGAACAAAATAATTAAAATAAAAATGATTTAAACAGACAATAACATATTTTGGGGCTGGTGGAAAAAAATAATTAAATTAAAATAATTTAAACAAATAATAACATATTTTGGGGCTGGTGGAACAAAATAATTTAAATAAAAATGTTTTAAATAGATAATCTTGAGGGTCCATCGATTAGTCTGACTATAGACTGGTGGTGACACTTAATAGACCGTAGTAGATCGTGGCTTAAGTCAGCCATCGATTAGACTGGTCTACCGTAGACTTACACCTTTAGATGTGCATCGATTGATATCATAAGTATGCGTAGACCACGTTGATCGATGTACATTGTCATAGACCGTCACTTGGATGTAGTTAAAAATGAATAAATAAATTAAAAATAAAAGTAGTATTGATTTCTACACATGTGAGTAAGTGTAAACAAGACACACAATCATATTAGAGCTTGTACAAAGTAAATTAAGGAGTGTGTGGATGGGTAGTGGTTGAATGTTCAATATGCTAAGAGTAATATTTGTTAAAGCACAAGTATGTATTAAGGATATATATGTAGCTTACAATTTTGGTCCTCGTTCAGCTTATTCCCTCTGATCAGGTGTAGCAAGTTGACCGCCGTAATGTTTTTATTTTTCGTCACCTTAAAGCAAAAATTCTCCCTCTTTGCTAACGCCTTCTTCATTTTTTATTCACTAGGGTATGATGAGAAGTTCAGCCCCGTCATCAAACAAAACTCTTTCAATCCAAAACAGGCAGGCTTGTTGTTAACGCAGAACCACATCTCGTGACGTTTCTTATCGTTCTTGATGCATCGCAACAGCAAATAATGGACCAACTGCCCATTGAACTTGAGATGTTCTGGCAAGTTTCTCAGGTGTCCAAAACAGGACCGCTTGAATCTTTTCTTCAACTCTTGGTAGACAAGAACTTGCTGGAATTCTCGATAAGCAGTCATTCTTGATCTGACCGATATCTTTGCTGGGAAAGATCCGATCGATATATTTGGGTGGTGATTGGATGTTGTTTGCTATCAATTGTAGGTGATGATAATATGAATGTGGGTTTGTATTGGAAAGGAATTTGGGGGTGGAATTGAGAAATTGATTAAAAAAAAAAAAAAGGTGAATTTAGATTAATTTTGGTTTATTGTTGTTTTGTTTAATTCAGAATCAGCATGAATATTGTTGAACGTGATAGAATCATAAGCCGAGTTGGGTAGGCAAATGTAAGAATTGTGAAATCTTGAATGCTTGACATGTGTTGAATGGCTTGGTTTTATTGCTTTTGGATCAAATGTACCATTTGACCGAGGAATGCTCCACGGTATTTGTGTTTATTCACCGGGGAATGCCCCGACGTATCATGTTTGCGGAGGATGATCGTGATGAAGACCCGAGGCGTCGGGTAAAGCATAGTCTAGGATTAGTTTAGAATAGGATTTACATTTTTGCGTCTTTTTTTATTTTTGGACTGTATTAAATCGGACTAACATTATTTTGGTTTTTAAATTTCATTTGGTTTGTTGTTTGTTTGATTTGTGTGTTTTGTTTGGTTTATACATTCATAGTGTTCAAATTAGTCGATATGCTTCACCAAGCGACCGTGGTCGAACCACGGGATTGAGGGGTGCCTAACACCTTCCCCTCGGTCAACAGAATTCCTTAGCTGGAATCTCTATTCGCGGATCAGTTTTAGAGTCAAACTGTTTTGAAAAAGGATTTCCAAAGGTGACTTGGCACACCTAATTTATGTAAAGTGGCGACTCTGAATAAAAAATGTAAATAATCCTTTCTAGAAACAAAAATTCTTCATTTTGTCACTTAATAACAAAAACCCTTTCGAAACTTAATCCATAATATTTTGGAGTCGAAAAAAGGGGTGTGACACTTAAAATCCAAGCTAGGTCTACTGGACATCTTTCACCTTACCTAGCTTGAGGGAGAGTGTTAATATTAATACAATCACATCACTAATCTCTCTTAAGTGCCAGCTCACACAGTTAGTTACTAGTTTATCAGGAAGTTAGTTATATTGTTCGAGTTAGTTGAGTTAGTTAACAACCTACTGGCTGATCATCAGCTAATATACACCCCTATATATTCATTTACTAAGTGTACTACTAGTCAGTTTTTTGATCAATGAGAATCATCTAATATTACACTAGTCAAGGTCTTCTTACTCTTCTTTTTCTTCCTTCTTTTTCAATGCTCTTCATTTCTTCACTGTTACATTGATATCTCTCTGTTGTTACTCTGATTTACAACACAGCCTTACTCCAAATTTAAGAAGGTAGAAAAGTTATTTTCATCCAAGATTCAAGAAAAGCAAATAATAGCAAAGTAAACAGATTATCTCTGCTTCAATGCATGCGCATCTTAAAGCAGTGTAGAAAATCCAAGTGAAGGAAACTAGGACAACTTCTAACAAAAGATAACAAAAAGGTCAACAAATGCAAGGAGTCAAGAACAGAAGCTGAATCTTGGCAAAAGCAACCCATCATCCAACGAAGAGGTTCACCAACTAGTGTTACGTCACTATTTATAAAATATTTGTTTATTGTAACTTTTTTACATGACCATAGTTGTTCTTAGACAACTTTATGGATTTATTGAATTTTGGTGTGGAGTTTGAAGATTCTTATTAATTTGTACCTCAAAAGCGTGATTATTAAGCTTGGGATATTTTGTATCCTTCAACCGGTGTATTATGCAGCAAAACAGAAAGAATAAGAATTTAAAGCAAGTTCTACTGAGTGAACAGTAGAACAACAAAAACAACAATAACACATATACTTGGTATAATTCTACAAGCAAGGTTTCGGGGAGGAATGTTTTGTATTGTGGTTGTGTTACTAATAATGATGCTATTGTTCGATTGTTCACTTAATATTTGAATATATAATAAATAAATACTCTTAAATAAATAAATAAATATAGAACTAACGGATTAAAAGGCAATGACAGAAAAATATATAAAACTTGAAACTTCTAGTAATAAATCACGAAAATCCTACAACCTAAATATATCCTTCAACTTAATAACTAGGAGAGTAAACATTTTATTGATAACTAAAAGTAAAAATAATAAATAAACAGGTTATATCATTCTGCTAGGAACTCTTTTTTTCTCCAAATTATCTTCAAGCTTGTCTTCCTTGTCCTTTAACTTCCAAAGATCACACGTCGCTTCGTATTTTTCGTTTGCACTTTTTTGTTGCACATTAGGATTTCGAAGGTCGTTTTCTTGCTTGCTTATTTAACTTCTTCATGTTCTTCTCAACTGTTTTGCTTTTTGAGGATGACATTCTCGCGTGTAGTACAGTATCGAACTAGCTTGAACCACTGTTGAATAGAGAAGTAACAAAGTTAACAAAAATCTAAACCAAAATATTGAATCAAACATTATAAAAATAGATCTTTTCCTAGGACGTTAAAATAACACACTCTTTTAAAACTAAGCCAAAAAGAGAGTTATAATTGTAAATTTACGTAGAAGAAAAGGTGAGGAATTAATTAACAAAGTAGAAGAGCAACATTAATATAAGTCTTAAGAAACAAATTAAAGAACTAATCAATTCAAAGTGAAAAGAAACTTACGTTAATATTCAAGAAGCCTAGCTAATTCAAGTTGCAATATGTGCATATAATAATTCTCCATTGTTTATATAGACACTAATTTCTTTGTTTTTTCCTTATTTTACTAGTGTCAATTAATGTAAAATTATACTAAAAATAAAAATTACCATATTTAGTGGGAAAAATTATAATAGGAAAGAAAAACACCCTTTGAAAACACTGAATTTTGGAAAATTCAACTTCAAGAAAAAAAGGAGCAAAAATAAGTTGAGAGTAAAAAAGGAAAATCTGAATTTATAATAGCACAAAAAGTGAAATAAATACCATACAAACTATTTATATCAATATATATAAAGGCCTAAAAATAAAATAAACGTTCCTTGCTCTCTCTTAACATATGTTATAAAGTGTCTCTCTAATCTCTAGTATAAAATATGGTAATTCTCATTTTTAGTAATATTTTCAACTTGACATGAGTATACAAGAAAAGAAAAAATTAAAGGACAAATGTATTGGATATACGAATTTATGACAAAGGGAATAATATTAATTAAACTTCAATCGTGAACACGTCTTTTCTTGTGTCCCTTCAGCGAAGAAGCATATAAGAATTCAAGAAAAGAAAATAACATTAAAATTATAGAAGCATTACAGATTTATGTTAAAGATTGAATAGATTGAGGGTTAAAATGCTAGTATATACTACTATAATAGTTAAGTTTCAAGATCTTACAAAATATCTACTACCTTCTACCAGCACATTCAGTCCCTTCATATATTTAATATATTCTCATCATTGAGTTTGAGTTTATGAGTTCAGAATTTGTATTCATATGAAGTATTGTGTAATTTTATTGTCATTATGTTTCAATTGTAATTTTTAATTTTCGAGCGAGCTAGTAACGAGAGACAAACTTAGCAATCATTCCTTATAAGGTCCGAAATATGAAGGGAAAAAAAGACATGAACAAGTCGTAGGAAGTAAAAATTCTTAAACTTCAAATCGTGAATTCACTAGTATTTCTGCCCCTTCAAAGAATGTTTAATGTTGAAGCAAGTAAGAATTCAAGAAAAATATAACATGAAAATCAGTCGCATTATAGATTTATGTTATAGTTTCGATAGATTTAATTTAAGATTAAAATTCTCAGAGTATATAGTATATACAACCATAATAGTTGCATTTCAAAATCTTGCAAAGTTACAACTATGTAAACCGCAAATTAATAATTGTTCAAGTAATTTGCGCGCACTTCAACTAATTCAACAAATACCTACTACCTTCAACCAACACAGGTGCAGGAATAACTGAGTTGTACGTACTTTTATCGTCATTGTGTGTATGTATCATGCAGCCAAGCAGCAAGTTGTGCTAAGTGAACATTAGAACAATAACAATATACCCGGTGTAAATTCATTTAATCCCGCAAGCGGGTTCTGGAAAGGGTGGTGTGTTTATAGTCTTATGCCTACCTTGAGAAGGTAGAAAAGTTATTTCCGATAGATTCCGAACTCAAGTAAATCACATAGCAAAGTGGACAAATTATCTGCTTCAATGCATGCATCTTAAAGCTGTGTAGAAAATCAAGTGAAGGAAACAAGGACAAGAACCTCAACATTGTTCTTAGGTGGCAAAAGATAACAAAAGGCCACCAAATCATGTGACTTTCAAGCTCATTCAAAGAAGAATATTTTTTCGCGTAATCGTGGTGTTAAGGCCAGGTTGTAAGCACTCGTCTAATTCTACAAGGTACATGCAACCTCACACAAGGACGTAACTCTATCCA
>NC_061122.1:241857-275024 GCF_002878395.1 Capsicum annuum | reverse complement strand
ACTTCTATCTAACTTTCTATATCAAAAGCAAAGCCGTTGGGAAGAGAAAAACTCTTCCTCTACTTGCGGCAATAGATCTGGATCTTTTCCTTCCAATGCTAACCAAAACTTAGATTACCTCGTTCATTAAATCAACTTCCCATATAAGCTAAAACTTAATTTGCTATCGATAGGCATTTCTGCATCATACGTCAAAGTAAATTAACCTTGATGAATTACACACATCAATAATGATGAGATGACGATAAAACCTAGACAAAAGTACACAATTACAATGATGATGATTTCTCAGGCTGAGTTGGGATTAAGTATACTAATTACTGCTACATTGTAAGACAGAAAGCCAGCAGTTGCTGCTCTTCGTCTGGTTGCTGCCACTGGGTATGCTCCTTTGGTTCTATCATTTTGAGCAACTTCGGTTCTCTTTCTTTTCTCTCAATTGATTTTACATGCTAATGTTTTTCCTGCCTGCAGTCATATTACATGCCATATTCAGTGGCTTCCTGCTAAAAATACCCTAGGAGCCTTGCAGCATCGTATTTCCCAAAATTGAGGACCTCCTATTCAACCAACGCAGCACTCAAAAGTCGGGATTGGGCTACACAGGCCAAAACCTGATATTTAAATATCCAAACATGCAACTTTTCAACTAGTTCTTATGAAAATATCTTAACAAATAAAGGGAAAAATAGAAGGGACGGATAGATTACCAGAAGATCCCAGTCAGCGCGACTAAGTTCATCAACCAAATGCCGAGATACGTTTTGATCTACTTGGACAGTGTCTTTGACCTGCAGGATAGATTCCATAAGCAGCTAAAAATTTCAATGTTTCAACACCAAGTACAGGCAGAGCATTTAAATCTTACACCTCAAACAGCATTCTGACTAACTTTAGACCTATATGTAGATAACAACCTCCCATCCCAAGATATTGTCTTATTTCCAAAACCAAACTGAACTAAGTCCATTTATTAGTATTGATTCTTGCTTGGCAAACGAAGGATAAAACAGTAAGAGAAGCAAAACGTATTATTTCCGTAAGGTACCACCTCGGAGATATATTCCCCCCACATTCACCTCATCTTTCTCCACAATTATAAGATCCTCTTTTGGAAAAACTGGTCTTCTTCCACTTCTTCTCTGGTCTAACTGAATCTGTCTATCTCTTTTCCAATTTTATCTTCAGATCTTCTGGCTCACATTCACTGCACTCCTTTCTAGTTCCAACATATTTTCCTAAGACATAAAAGAGAATGGTCACAAAAGTTTGACTAAAGTTTGACTAAGCTTAGCTTCTTCCGCTAATAGGCTATCTCCGCTTCTACGTCATTAGTTTAAATTCTGATGTGCATGGAGAAAATGAAGATTACTACATTAGTGCAGTAGATGAAATTTTGACAATGAAACATAAATGGAAAGGTACAGTTAAATTGCCTTCATGATCTGCAAAAAATTGAAGCATAATTTTACATTAAAAAGGGAAAAAAAGAGATAGGAGCATACATTTGTTTAAGCACAATTTGTAGCGCAAGTGAATTTCTTTTACCGAAAACAGTGCTTTGAAGATAGAGGAGCTAGGCCCTAACTGAAATTTTCACACTAAGGGCTATTTTTTATTATCAAGACCACTAAACTAACTGTTCGTAAACATAGCTACACCAGTAGATAGGAAAAATAGCTACGCGGCAACAAGAGAAGAAGGAGCGACAAGACAGTTATTGAATAAGAATGCTTCAACTTTCGGATATTAAAGAGACTTACAAAGAAACTGCTAACACCGTCATGCCTCGAAAACATTCCAGGAAACAACTTAAGCCATGTGTCATCACCATGCATCACAATTTTCCAACCAATTTTTAGGAATTGAACTGTGATAGGAAGAGAAACCATTGGTCGTGATAAGGCATCTAATTTGGAAACCACTTAATCAACTGACAAGCTATATCTTAAAAGGGACTTTCTACTTTATCATATAGAATTTAAAGAAGATTTTCCAACTAACCAATTATGTTGTCATCCAGCAGCGCTTGCGTGTTGAAATTGAAAGCAACATCCAAAAATCCCCCAACCGCACCAGAAACCATGGCCTGCAAGAACACGGCTACTGAGAAACCTACTTCTTGAAACAGGACATTTCACATTTGTCCGAAACTCATACGGTTACCTTCAACCGAGGCATTGTGACAGTAGGGGGTGCAGCTTTTGCATGATACCCGATTGCCCTCCCGTTACTCAATAAGGATTGAGTATATGGCATAGCTTCCTTGAAAGACTTCAGAGGAGGTTCACCATCTTTCCCTAGCACGAATTCGGCTGGAAGACCATCAACAACCTAAACAAACAAATTTTAGCAGCAAAAAAGAAATCATCTTTCCATCCAGATGTAGCCTCGAAAGATTCACAAGTAAAACATTTTCAAGCAAGATTAAACTAACTAAACCACTCACCATAAGTATCAACCGATCAAATAAAGGAGGCACCAAAGACAACTCCTGCAGTTTTACCAAATTAAAGAGCACTTCAGCATATCCATTGCAAAAGCAACCAAAAAACGGCACTTAAATGTACAGCGGAAAAACAACATGACATGCCGTCCTGTCTGAACAGATATTCCTATAAAAATCTCAACAAGTTCCAAACTTTCAAGAACCTTAACATATTTTGTAACATGCCAAACTGTATTTATAATTATACATAGTGATATCAGTTATATATAGTACTTTAACACAATATCTGACACAACATCAAAAAATTCTTTTTACTACAAATATGTTCTTCTTAGCCGAAAAAGAACAACCCCCCAACCCCAAACACACGTCGGAGAAACAACACAACATTCATTGGAATATACATTCCCATTAAAATCTCAACAAGTTTCAAACTTTATAGAACCTTAACAAATTCTGTAACATGCTAATTGTAATACACAATGATATCTCTTATATATAGTACTTCATATAAATGGTATAACACAATATCCAAGCTGACACAATGTGAATAAATTCTTTTTATTACAAATATGTTCTTCTTAGCTCAAAAAGAACAGCCCCCAACTCCCCCCCACCCCACCCCCCAAAACACACACACACACCGGAAAAGCATGACATTCCTCTAAAAATCTCAAAAAGTTGCAAACTTTCAAGAAACTTAACAAATTCTGCAACATGACAAACTGTATTCATAATTATACACAATGATATACAAGACACCATTTTTACACTACAATATGATCTTCTTGCCCAAAAAGACACCCACACACAACAAAAAAAAAGAAACCATTTTTACACTACAAATGTGATTTTCTTGCCCAAAAAACACCCCCCCACCCCACCCCAAAAAAAAGACACCATTTTTATACTACAAATGTGATCTTCCTGCCCAAAAAACACCCCCCACCCCCCAAAAAAGACACCATTTTTACCCTACAAATGTGATCTTCTTGCCCAAAAAACACCACCCACCACCTCACCCCCCCAAAAAAACACCAACCTGGTACAAATATTTGAGCTGACTATCTGATAAATTGGTAGTATTCTGAAATTCAGCTGAATCTGCTCCAGGTTGATAAAAACTCTCAACCCCACTGAACAAAACAAAAAATCCAAATTAACAGAAATCAAGAAATTGAATGACAAACAACAAATCAAAATAACAGAAATCCCAAAACTTAATTATACAATTCTCCATAATACAAATAAAAATTCCAAGATTTTAAAATACTAAGATACAAAAAAAAGATTGGATTTTTAATAAATGAAACTGAAAAATTAAATTAAAAAATGATTTTTTGAGTACCTGAATCCAGAGAGTGCTGGTTTAACAGGGAAAAAACCAAGAACAAAAAGTGCAAGGCCAAATATTTGGATTAAAACTGCTAATACTGCAATTACTGTTAACTTTTTACATGTTAATGAACATGAATCCATTTTTTTTTGGTTCAATTGTGTTTGTTTATTTTCAAGATCCTGAACTGTCTCAAATATTGAGTTACACTATTGAGCTTTCTTTTCTTTTTTCTCTCTTTTATTACTAATTCCCTATAATGGGGGTGCTAAAAATAGTTTTAAAATTGTTTAGATTTTTTTTAATATAATTTTCATTACACTCAATTAAACTAATTTTTGAAAGCCAATTGGATTAATTTTTAAAATTAAATAAAATTTAATATTGATTGAGAAAAATAATTGCATTAGTCAAAATTTAGAAAAAGATAGAGAGCTCTCTAAGCTCTTCTAATTAACTTGAAAGTTCAGTCGTCAACTCAATATTTTAAACTAAAATTTAAATATTAAAAAAGTACTATAAATTGTACTTATATTTATCATGTTAATTGATTAAGATGTACAATTTAAGACTTATCAAAGTTATATAGTTTTAAATATGTCAGAATATTTTTGAAATTATAAAAATGTTTATAAAAAAGTTAAAATTAAATAATTTATGAATAAATTAAACAAGGTACGGTGTCAAACTAAATCATAGTATTGCTCTTGTGATTTTTGTCCTTCAATTTCTGGTAGTGTCTGGTGTTTCTTGTACTGCAATTATCTTATTGTTTTGCTGGAGTTTTTATTTTGATGCTATGAGTTGTTTTTTATATTATTTATTGCTTGTTTTAGCTTCGTTACTTTTTTTTGGATTGCTTTGGACTATTTCTCCGTATGTAGTGAATCTATTGAAGATACTCTACGTCTAGAATGAAGCTGTGTACTTTCACTTTTTGAGGCTACACTAAGTATGATCGTCTATTAAGATTTTAAATCGTGATTATAACCTATTTTTAATTACTTATTGTTTCCACTGTTCATATTTTAACTGATGTTAACTTCACAATATATAACATTAATCGATATTTATGATTTATTCAGTTGGGAATATAATTGGCAAAATTTTGATTTCATAGGTTCTTCAAAGTAGAAATTGCTCAAATTGGTAAAAAGGAACACTTCTATGACGCTAAAAGTTTTTTTAAAAAATTATTTTGATAACTATGGTGTCCAAATTAGTTTTCACGCATCTTAGTTAAATCTAACAAATCCATGTAAACTCCCACCGGTAATCTTTACATCAAGGCTAGAACATATGAAAAGAATCACCTAGTTTTTTTTTTTTTTTCTCTATTGAAATTTAAACCAAAGACGTTAGATTCCCATCGCAACTTCATGTTTAGTTGTAAGGCTAACATTATAGTTCTTGCATAGCCTATGAAAAAGCACAATGACAAATATTTGAAATTTGAATTGAAAATCTCATGATTCTTCCATACGACTCAATTGCATTTAACCACGAAGTCACGCCGTTAAAATGCACACCAAACTTTATATATAACATTGCGCTACTTAACAAACTCCATTTAAAGCAACCCAAATAACTAAAAGTGGGCATAATAAGTACATAATTTACGCCACAAAAATGTTATCAAATACTACTTGTAAAACTAATAAAGAAGTTAATCTATATAAACTACTTTAGTTCAAAATTAGAAAGGCTATAGTTCAACAGTCTCTTTGATGCATCCTCCAATCCAGCTAAGCAAATAAATCAACTACAAGAAAACAACCAAGGTAAATTAGCCAACAATTATAGATGCAAAGTAAACTAGCTATCATTCAAAATCCATCATCTATATGTTAAAACAAAGGGCAGCTCGGCGCACTAAAGCTTCCGCAATGTCAAGTGTACGGGGAAGGGCTCGATCACAATAATCTATTGTACCCAGCCTAACCTTGCATTTCTGCAAGAGGCTGTTTTCAAGGCTTGAATCTGTGACCTCCTGGTCACGTGACAACAACTTTACCAGTTACTCTAAGGCTCCCCTTCATTATCTATATGTTAAAGCATCCCATACTACACATCCGATAAAAAGATCGAGCAAATTACTTACCTCATATCACCATTCTTTTTCTGCAAAGACGGACAATATTCTCACCATGTAGTCCTTTATATGCATGAATTTGAAAAGTTTCAACAGCTCCCTCCAGAGTCAGATTTCTAACTTTAACCGTCATTAAAAAACTCGCGACACTCGGCTAAAAAGAAGTTCACTTTTTCAATGTATAAAACCTTGTACTTGTAAACCTGCAACAAGGCATAAAAATAGAAAATCATCACCACTAGGGTCTATCGCGCGCAAAGATGTAAAGAATAGAGAGCATAGACACATACACTGGTTTCCTGTTGTTGTAATCTTGCTCAATGGCATGGTTAGCTAGCTCCATCAGCATGTCAACTTCATTCTCAAAATCCAAATATGGTATATATATACTGCTGCTTTAGCATCACCTGGATATTTGTCAATGTCAAAACCCTGTCAAATAAGACGTCAGTAAGTTGAAAGGAGTTCATATCCAAGTAGAATGACATAGATCTGTCCATATTCTATTGTTAGCCATAGTAAATATTTGAGATAAGCTTCCAGTACAGCCTTAAATTATGCTCAAAGTTGCTACGACACACTCCAACTTCCGGTCCTATTAATCCTGAAATCAGTTTTAGCATATTTTTATCACCCGTTTGTGCTGACGTGACACCTTTATTACATAAAAATGAGATCCACGTCAAAGATATCACGTCAGCTAAAAAGATTATCAGAAATACTCTAAAATTTAGTTCAAGAGGTAATATGATCCCTTGAAGTTGGAGTGTATCGTAGAAGAATTTAGTCATAGTTCAAGGGTACTAGATGCTTTACTCTAAATATTTGCTGGTAAGTACGAGTGTATTGTCTCGTTATTTGTATTAGTAACCTAAAGGCATGTAAGTTAGCAATAAAATTTAGTTAAACTTCGAATTTCCACAAATTATGAATCTGTCAACCAAGACTACCACAAAATACGACAATAATTGGTCTACCCAAAACAGCAAGCACCACCAAAACTCCACGAGCAAACAAAACTAAAAGCGTACCACTACGAACTGATAATACGAACAGCCTCTTTTGGGGATTTTTACTAGAACCGTTTTATTTTAGGAAAAATAATGTGGAGTACGAGTCATAAGTATTAAGTGTAGCTAATATTTAAAATAATTATTATTTGTAGTTAAAGTTTAAATTAAATAGTTTAATATATATTTTTTTTCTTTGTATTTATGTCAGTCAATCTCCTTTTATATATCAAAAAGGGTTGCGCGTATAATTTACATATCAAAAAAGGTTTTGATTGTGCTTGTGAATTGTCCATTCTTTTAACACGTCCATATGTAAATTAATATGCCAAGTGTTTTTAAAAAAGAATTAATTATAGTTTGCCTAAAAACGTGTCTTTAAATTAGTTGCCAGGCTCATAACTTATATAACACGTGGTGCCTTGTCGAGGTTTTGGTGCCCCTCGACAGAAAGTTGTGATGATTACCTGTTAACATGGTGCATCTCTTAGCAGAACGTGAAAAGTGAAGACATTGATCGTAGGGATCAACTGATACATTTTTCTTACGGAAGAGAATCCAGAATGAACATTATTTTCGCTCTTTGTGCGCTTGACTGGATGCGTACTTGCGTGATCAACTGATGGAGGGGGGAGTTGCACATCAAATAATTAAACTTTATATGACACTAAGTAATTCTTGATTAAAACGTTCCACATTTAAGTGAAAATTGTACTTTTAACAGCCCAAACAACTAAAGAGTAATACGTAATAAGTACATAATTTAGGCAACTGAAATCTACCAAATACTTGTACCACTAATATAGAGGTCAGTCAATATAAACAGTTCTAGTTCAAGAGTAAGAACGCCAAGTCCAGCAGGCACGAGCTTAGCAAATAAACCAACTGCGAAATAATCCAGAACCAAAGTAAATTAGCCAATTGGTAAAATCCATCATCTATATATAAAACAACTCATAATACAGATTGATTAAAATAAAAATCGAGCAAATTACTTACCTCATATCACCATTCTTTTCCTGCAAAGCCGGACAATATTCTCTCCATGTGGTCCTTTATATGCATGGATTTGAAAAGTTTCAACGGCTCCCTCCAGAGTCTCATTCCTAACTTTGACCATCATAAAAAACTCACGATACTCAGAAAAAAAGAAGTTAACTTTTTCAATGTACAAAACTTTGTACTTGTAAACCTGCAGCAAAGCATAAAGATAGAAAATCGTCACCACAGGGGTCTATGTCAAAGATGAAAAGAATAGAGAGCATAGACACATACACTGGTTTCCCTGTTGTTGTAATCCCGCTCAATGGCATGGTTAGCCAGCTCCATCAGCATCTCAACTTCTTTCTCAAAATCCAAATATGGTATACATGCTGCTGCCTTAGCATCACCCGGATATTTGTCAATGTCAAAACCCTGTCAAATAAGCCGACAATAAGTCAATAGGAGTTCATATCAGAATAGATAATAGATGGGATAGATCTGTCCAGATTTTATCATTAGATATAGAGAGAGATAAGTTAACGCAAGAGAAAGCCAAAGAAGCTGATAATGAAATGCAATTACATGTTTGGTCTATTAGCTCAAAGAGAAGCAGGGAGGAACTCTTAACACTACAACTAAAAGCACCGAAAGAAACCATGACTTGCCATTAGAATTTTTTGCAGGACTTGTGGTGCTCGTGAGAGTTTCAAGCGTTACAAATAACAATAACCAAGAAATGGATTTGAGCACGAGATCCTGGAGATGATCTTACGTATGGAGCAGAAGAGGAAACTACAGCTTCAGCCGCAAAGGGAGAAACTGAAACGCACAAAAAAGTTCAAGAAAAAGGGGGTGGCGAGGTGAAAAATTTGATATGCTCAGTCAACTATGACAAAGGGGTCCACAATGAGGGAAAGAGAATCATGAAGGGTAGGAAACTCAAAGCACTGTCCGAATGAAAGTGAAAATCATAAGTTGGAATGTGCGGGGGCTTAACGACAGTGAAAAAAGAGACACCATTAAATCGTAGGTGAAGAAGTGGAAGCCAGCTGTTTTATGTCTACAAGAAACAAAAAAATTGAAGAATGGTCTACTGTTATGGAAACACATATGAGGCAATGGGATTGCATAGATTTTCTGCAAGGTACATACTCCATCACTGCAATGTTCGAAGAGGTACAGGGAGATCTCAAATGGAGCTTTAATGGTGTATATGGGCCACATTCAAATTGGGAAAGAACTGATTTTTGGATGAATTAGCTGATATTAGAGGGTTAGGGACTGATCATTGGCAGTTGGAGGAGACTTTAACGTCTGTAGATTCGAACATGAAAGTTTCAACTGCATTAGAAGATAAAGAGCAATGAGAAGCTTTTCAGATCTCATTCAGGACTTGGAGTTTATCGACTTACCTCTTCAAGGTGCTCATTATACTTGGTTAAGGGGTGAGGCTCAACTCAAGTCGACAGAATATATAGATTCCTGATTTCTACCAAATGAAGTGACGACTTTTGAGATGTCAAACAGCTTTCCCTCCTAAAACTCACTTGTGATTATAGACCCTAGTATTGGAGAGTGGTGACTGATCTGCTAATCAGTCATATTTCAAGTTTGAGAATATGTGGTTGCAACATAAAGATTTCACGGAGAATGCCAAAGAATGGTGGCACTGACGGACTATAGACCCATTAGTCTTATTAGTAGCTTCTTTAAAATCACAGCTAAGGTGATGACTGAAAGACTCAAAAAGGTCATTGTAAAGCTATTTTCAGGATATCAAAATGTCTTTATTAAAGG
The DNA here is from genome assembly GCF_002878395.1 of Capsicum annuum. Lineage (NCBI taxonomy): Eukaryota > Viridiplantae > Streptophyta > Magnoliopsida > Solanales > Solanaceae > Capsicum > Capsicum annuum. The sequence goes on along the minus strand of NC_061122.1, from coordinate 265,356 downwards.
CAAGCAAATCACAGACGCTACACAAATTAGATTATGAAAAAACAAAAAGAGTAAGAAGAAGAAAAGATATACAAACCAAAATTAGATTATGAAGAATTGAAGCATAAGTCTAATCACTCACTCATGGCATTCTTTTTTTATTTTCCTCAATAAAATTTTACGATTCGCACACCCATTGCCATTAAGCAGAACTTTAAAAGAACTAAGAGTACCATTAAAGGTGAAGCACGTATCCATGGATTAAAGACTGTCTTGACCATCGGAATATAAGAAATCGAAGTATTTAGGGATTCGACGCCCTGTTATCAACATATTAGTCCCAAACTTAATCTAATATATCTAAGGAAATACCTTTTGACATTATTGATACATTATCCACATAAACAGGATAAACAAATGGCTAAACATGAAATTCAGCATCTAAAAATATACACTCCAATCAGTGTTATCAAAAGTAAAAGGCGCAAAAACCTCTAAGGTCCGTTAGGGCTTTCTGCATAACGTGCAAATAAAGTGTGGGCTTTAACGAATAAAGGTGTAAGGAAAGGAAATATACAAATATATATGTTTTATCCAAGATTGACAATTATAAGCATAAATGACAAACATATGAAAAAGGAAATTGGAATTTTTTTTACAATAAAGTGAAATTGTTTAGTGTCGCCTCTTCAAAAGAGGCTCATTGGTAAAGAAAATTATGCCTTACGCTTAATGACGACACTAAAGCACACATTTAAGCCATACAAAGTGCTCAACACATTTTGAGCCTCACTTTAGGGGTTAAATGTGCCTTTGACAACACTTACTCCAATATTAGAAAAATCTCTCCCATTTATTTTGGAATTGTTAAAACGGATCACAATTGCTAATTTTGCTCCATTACAGAGTAGTCATTCAAGGCAAAAGGGAAACTATAGTGTATTACTAATGGCCTATACCCATCTGTCCTCATATTGAGAGCCTCTACTCAGAGTCAAGTGGAGAAACAACTAAATATGAATGATTCAGGTCTAAAATATACACATTACAACGTTAATTCTTACCGAAACTAGCAAAACATATCACCCATAGATTTTGGAAATGTTGAAACGGATTACAATTGCTAACTTTACTCAATTATCGAGGCAAAAGGGAAACTAAGCTTACCCCTAATCACTTATATCTCCTCTCCTAAGAGTCAAATACAGACAACTAATATGAATGAATTCATCATCTAAAAATACACACTCCAACTTTAGCTCTTGACGAAACTAGCAAAACATATCTCCCATAATTTTAGATATTGTTGACATGAATAACACATTACTTAACAAATCAGTAGTTTGACTAACTTCTTCATCTAACATTAACTTTAAAAAAACAAGTCATTACTCAAAAGTGTAACAAAACAAATCAAAAGAACACTTTTTTTATTTATGCAACTCAAAAAGCTTGCAAGTTAACCTCAAATTTCCACAAAAACTTCATAAAAACAAGTCATTAATCAAAAGTGTAACAAAACAAATCAAAACAACACTTTTTAAATTTATGCAACTCAAAACGCTTGCAAGTTAACCTCAAATTTCCACAAATTATGAATCGGTAACAGCAAAATTCAGATATACGTACATCGGAATTGACAAACAACAAATATGAAAGAATTCATCATCTAAAATATACACACTACAACGTAAATTCTTAACGAAACTAGCAAAACATATCTCCAATTAATTTAGCAATTACTGAAACTAATTACAGTAGTTAATATTACTCAATAAATTAAAATTTAGCTAAAAGTAACCTCGAATTTCCACAAATTAAACAGCAAATTATGAATCCGTAAGAGCAAACTTGAGATAAGCGTACATCGGAATTGACAAACAACAAATATGAATGAATTCATCATCTAAAATATTCACACTCCAACATAAATTCTTAACAAAACTAGCAAAACATATTTCCAATTAATTTAGCAATTACAGAAACTAATTACACTGGTTAATATTACTCAATTAATTAAAATTTAGCTAAACGTAACCTCGAATTTCCAAAAATTAAACAGCAAATTATGAATGCGTAACAGAAAAAAATTCAGATAAGCGTACATCGGAATTGGCAAGCTGACGGAAGTATCGCTGATAAATTTGGATAAAAGCATCGCGATGCTGAGGTGAAGCGCCTTTAGGGAGAAAATCATCGTCGTTCCAGATATCAGGATTAGACATAAACTTGACCGGAAGCTCTCTTCCATGGAAGGTGTTGTTCTTCTGCGGAACTTGAAGACGACGCCATAGCCATTTCAAATTTCAATCGCAAACCCTAATTCCCCAATTCACAATGGAGAAAACAATAATGTTTACTGCCGTATTTTTTACTCTTGCTTTTACTAAGTGAATGAAAGGGTATTTTCGAAATAAAAATTATTTTGTAGGGCTTTTTTGGTATTTTGATTCGGCCATTTTATTACCTCTTGATGAAAGTGTTATAATATATTATTCCTCGGTTCACTCTTACTTGTACTTTTTTAGGTCAATTTATACTAAGATTGTGTTTGCTACGAAGGAAAATACTTTTTTAGAAAATATTTTCATAAAAAACAAGTTGATTTCTCACTTATTTTTCAAGTTTGGTTGGTGAGTGGAAAAATATTTTTTAGTGTTTGATTGGCGAATGAAAAATATTTTTCAGATAATATCCTTTAATGTTTCGCTAGAGAGTAAAAAATATCTTTTAGGAAAATAATTTCTAACCGAGAATCAACCCCGACGACCAATCCAGGACCCGATGCTACCACTCAGATCAGGATCCAATTTTGGCACCCAACCCGAGACCTGACCTAAACTCCAGAACAGGTAATCGAACTCGATAGTCGGAGCGAGATCAACCCCAACACCTAACCTTAAACTCGACCCCGACACTTAATTGGGACCTAATTCTGACACCTGACCCAAGACTCGACCCTGGCTCTAGGGCTGGTAACCCACCCTGATAGCCAAATCGAAACCCGACCCAAAACCCAATTCCAGTATCCAACCCAGTACTCAATCCGGAATCTGACCCTGACACTCGAATCGAGAACCGACCCTGACTCAGAATCGAAGCCTGTCTTCTGGACCCATCACTCAAAATAAGCAAGCAACTCGATACCTAACCCAATCCTGACTCCCAACCCAAATCCCAACTCGAGACTCGATCCCAGCACCCGACCCCGACACCCGACCTTATCTCCCAATCTCGACAACCAACTTGAAACCTAACCTTGATTCTCGACCCTAACTCTCGAATCAAGACTCGATCCCAACTTATAAATTGAGACTCGTCTCCTAGCCCCATCACCCAAACCCGACACATGAATCGACACCTGACCTTAACTCTCAACTTAAGACCCAACCTCGACTTTTGACCCAAGACCCAACCCTGACATGAGACTTGACCCCTATAATCAATCCAAGAATCGACCTTGACTCTCAACCCGAGACCTGACCTCGAGACTCGACCCTCAACTCCCAACCTGGGATTCGGCCTTGACTTTTGACCCAGGATCTGACCTCGACTTCCAACTCAATATCCGATCCAAAATCTCGACTAGGGACCGAACACCGCACCCTAACCAAGACCCAATCCCGACTCCCAACCGACACCCGACACAACACCCAAACCACATCCCAACGAGGATTGCTATTTCGAGATACGACCCCGTCACCCGAGTCGAGAATCGGGAGTTAGATCCCGAGTTAGTAACAATATCTTAAACTTGGGTTAGTGTGGCAAGTTGATGTATAAGGTTGAAAGAGATTTTTTGAAAATGTTTTCCTTACTTTTTGAAGGAAAGTCATTTTTCTTAAATTTGTGGAAAAGAAGTTGATTTTGAAAATATTTCCCGAAATATTTAAATCAACCAAACATGAGGAAATTGGAAAACATGAAAATGTTTTCCTTTGTACCAAACACACTCTAACTTTTACCAAAAATTTAAGATGCATTTTTTTAAGCATATTAATATGAGATGGATTGCCACTTATAACATTTTTTGTAATAGTTTTCGACCATCTAAATTTAAATTTAAGATAGTAAATTATTCATCTTAAAATATTGGTCAACGTTAATATAAGGGAAAAGGGTCCACAATATATCTAAATTTTGATGAAATTTATCGTAATACGCCTGAACTTTGTGGGGGCCCTATGACCCCCAAGCTATTCATTAGTGTATTTTAGTGACTTTTGTAAGAAGGGGCGGATCTACCCCTAAATATATTAAAAAATAGAAAAAGTTAATAAAATTTTATAGATGGGAACTCATATACAAACTAAAGGATGGCCTAGAAGGAGCCCTTGAATTGCATAGTATCTTATTTTACCGGGAATTTACTAATTTAAAATTCTAGATCCGCCTTTGTTTATAAGCTAACAAATAGATAAAATTCATTAATATATAAATAAGTAAAAGAGTTTAGTACAAATAAATGTCAGTAAAATATGATTAAAGTTCATGTGTATTACAATAAATTTCATCAAAATTTTAACATATTTCAATTTTTCCTTAGTAAAAGTTACTACTTTTTTATGAGAAGTAAAAGCCATAATTTACGGGCGGCTCATCAGTCTCTCCAACAGAATTGGGGAAAGTACCTGAACGAGACTTCATATGGAACTGGAGTCTAATGAAGACAATAATGACAATATGTCATGTCTATGATAAGGAGCGGAATTATGTTCCATTTGATGAAGTTGTTCCCAATGAAGCCTTGCCAATCACATTCCTTAAAAAAGTGATGCCCGACTATGCTTGATTAGCGTGCGTGCACCTCGAAAGGTTGATTTTCACCTTGCTTCATTCTTTGGGAAGGTATTTGTTAGAGTTTGTGACGCAAATTTTGAAAAGTTTGTGGTGCGATTAATATTTGTAATTTTTTATTGGATCTGTGGTGGTAGCGTAGGGATCGAGCCGATAACCCCACGGTATGAACCTGTATGTTTTTGGGCCTAGGATTTATTTATGTGCACGTATTATATAAGTGTAATTAGTGGGTCCATTTTGGATATTCAGAAAATACGTCATTCTCCTCGTTGTACTCCTTCTCCATTATAGTGAAATTCCTCTGCCTCTGTTCGTGATTTTTCCCGCAAGAATTTCCACGTAAATCTGTGTGTTCATCTTATTTTTCTTTTGCTTATAATTTGCTTTATTCTGTCCGTTCATAACAGTATCTTTCCAACTTTTTGGGTCTAGTCAAGGCGGTCCAGAGTCCAGACCTAAATGTCAAGTTCTTACAAATATCGCAAGACTTGTGTTAACGCATCAGAGTGAGAAATCTCTTCTCAAGAAGTTTCTTTGTAGTGTTGTGTAGTATACGATAATTTATGTTCTCAATCAAAATCACATTTTGTCTTACTTTTTGATAAGTACATATTTGTCAAACGGCCCGGGTCAACCCGGCCCGAACCGTCCCGCTTAAGAAAATCGGCCCGATTTCCGGCCCGATCAACTCATGGTCTTTAGGGTACTGGATCCCGGTCCAGTTTATTTTTTGGGTTGGGCCCGGTTAACCCATTCCGGATCAGGCCCATCGGTTAACCGACTCGTAGCTTTTTAAAAATAAATCGAATTTTATAAAAAAAAAAAAAGGTCGTTGGGCCATTATAGCCGCTGGCCCAACAGTAATATAGCCGTTGGGAGCCCAAAATGGTTAAAATCACCTTTTTATTAAAAAATAAAAAAAAATGTCAATTAAATCATTTTTTTAAGCCCAAAAAAATTCCTATAAATACCCTTTACTTGCAAATTATTTTTCACACAATTTTTCATTCTCTCAAATCCCATTCTCTCTCAAATCTCAATTTTCAATTCTCAAATATTCTATATATTTCTAAAGTGCTCACTTTAATTTTTTAATTTGCGATTACAAAGTACGAGTGGAAGTTTTTAAGTCACACCTTCGGATACTTTCAAAATTTCGTATTATCGTTCCCTCTCTTACGTTTAATTTTTAATTAGTACATTAATTGTTGAATATTTAATTTTATTATATTTATGTATTTTTTTAATTTACATTATGGATAAATTAAGAAACCTCGTGACTAGAGGTTTCAAAATTTTTTGTCCCGAAAGTGGTAGTGGTAGTAAAAAGTAAATTACTAGCGGTAGAGGTACTTCAAGTAGTAGATATACACGTGTGCCTCCGCCTCCGGTACCGCTTAGTCAACCTTTTGAGGAAAAAATAGGTGTAGGTGCTCACGATATGGATTATGTAGAAGCTCAGAAAAATTACGGTATAGAAGATGAAAATGAAGTAGATGCGGTTAATTTAGACGAAGATGATGAAAATATTGGTGAGACACCCGCAGTAGGAAATACTAACGTTAGATCTGAATCGGTTAATCTCCCTCCCCGTCCTCTCCATGCCCCAAGACCTCGTAAACCAACTAGTATTGCATGACAATTTTTTGAACTTATATCAGATATTGAGGTGCAATGCAATATTTATCAACAAATATATAAGCATAAAAGATGAGGCAAGTAAGGGGATATGAATACATTAATGAGACATATAAGTGATAATCACGATAGAGAGTTAAAAATTGCAAAAGGTGGTGCGGATGTTGGTGGGCCAACACAAACTAGAATGGACCCAGCAACCGGTCAGGTAATGAAGAAGTATAATAAATTGAGGGATTGAGAAGAAATAACTAAAATGATAGTTGTGGGTTGTTTGCCTTTTAGTTTTCCTTCTTCTGATACCTTTATTCATTATATTCAAGCAATTTATAATCCTATGTTTAATGATATTCCTAGAAGTACTTGTCGGGCCGATATTTTTAGACCTATTCACAATACTATTTTTATTTATCAACATTGTTAAAAAATATTCAATACAACATTGTTAAAAAATATTCAATGTAGAATGTCTCTAACTTCTGATCTTGGTCGTGCTATAAATAAAAATGATTATTTAATCGTTACTTGTCACTGGATAGATAGTAATTTTGTTACGCAAAAACGTATTCTTGCTTTTTTATATGATGAAGATCGTAAATATACTGGAGATTTTATTGCTGATTCGATTGCTAAAGTTGCTGAATTTTATGGTATCGAAAATGAAATCTTATGTATTGCTTTTGATAATGTTTCTAACAATAAGACTGCTATTAAAAAGTTAAAATCTAAGTTATCTCCGTCGTTACCTGAAATTTTTCATTTTAAGTGTGCTTGTCATGTATATAATTTAATTGTAAAAGACGGTCTTGAGTTTTTTGAGTTTTATATTGAAAAAATCCGGCTTACCGTTGATTTTATTCAAGAAAAATAATCGAAGATCAAGAATTAGGGACTTTAAACTTAAATGTGAACAAAATGAACCTTCACCGATATTGATGCCTGAAGAATGTGATACTAGATGGAATGCTACGTATGATTTTTTAAAAACTTGTTATAAATATAGATTTCCTACTACTCTATCTTTTAACCAACATTGTGGTTCTTTTGCTGATTCTGCTGATTACATGATACGTGATTCTGATTGGGTTGTAATTAATGATCTTGTTAAGTTTTTGCAAAAATTTTATATAGCTGTGGTTGAATTTTCCGGTGCTTATTATCCTACTGTTTGTAATATTTTGGCATATATAGCCGATATTTCTGCTTTGCTCAAAGAATATAAAAATAAAGAAAGTTACAAAGAAGCTGTTGGTGCCATGTTTGCTAAATTTTAAAAATATTTTTTTCCGATTCCCCCTATTTACTTGGTTGGTGCTATGCTAAATTCGTGTATGAAATATACTACTATATGCCACTTTAGTACTTTTGTTTTTTCTAACTTAGAGATAAATACTAACAATGATTCTGAACAAGTACAACCTGATTTGTGGATGGTTATGGGTGATGCGAACACTTACATAGATAAATTATATAACCACTATACTGATTTAGTTGATTTAGCTGTACCAACAAATATCACTCCAATTGTCGCTCCTCATCCTCCTGAGGAGTCATCCTCTTCTAAAAGACCGGCACATAGTGATTTTCCTGATTCCTTTTATGATTTACCTTGTTGGAACAATATTGAGGAGGGAGCTTACACATCAACTTATCGGGAAGAGCTTAAGTATTATCTTCGGTTGCCACTAGAGGATCGCAGACGACGGATCACACATTGGATTGATGGAGTAGTAATGAAACACAATATCCTGTGCTTTGAAGATTAGCTAAAGATATTCTGAATGTTCCAATGTCAATCGTTGCATCAGAGAACGCTTTTAGTCAGGGACGACATCAGCTTGGAGACAACCGACATTCATTGAGAAGCAATGCAATGAATGTTCTAGTTTACCTTAGAGATTGAATTAGAGTCGAATGAAGAAATTAAGGAATGGAAGTGGAGCCGAACGAAGAGCAGAGAATTGAAGAAATTATGACTTCACAGGAGAACTCAGCAGAATCAAGTCCAATGCATGGTTTTACCCCCGTTGACTTTGATTATCCTATGCAAGTTCCCGTTAATATTAACATGCATGAGTTGGAAAAATGATGCAAAATGTGTAGATTTTTCATCCATGAAAATTATAAATTTTGGATCATTTTACAATCAATAAAATTCAACATTCATTCACTCCTTAGTCCTTTCTTTGTAATTTATTCCATTTAATGATTTAAATTGAATTTTTAGTTTAAATTAAATACTTAGTTTTAATATATTACTAATTTACTATAAAGTATTATTAATTTATTGTATTAAATAACATATATTTTATTTAAAGAAGTACATATATTTTATACGTGTACGTATATATTGAATGATACTATATATGTGTATATATTTTCTATAAACGTATATATTTAACGTATACATGTGTATATGTTTTATAATTAGTATATAACTAGTGTGTATATATATTGTAGTATATTTTATTTAAAGTAGTATGTATATATTGAATGGTACGTATATATGTGTGTATATCTTCTATAGACGTATATATTTAACGTATACATGTGTATAGGTTTTATAAATTAGTATATAACTATATATTTAGTGTGTTTATATATTGTAGTATATTTTATTTAAAATAGTACGTATATATTGAATGGTACGTATATATGTGTGGATATCTTCTATAGACGTATATATTTAATGTATACATGTGTATATGTTTTATAAATTAGTATATAACTATATATATAGTGTGTGTGTGTGTGTATTGTAGTATATATATTGTAGTATATTTTATTTAAAGTAGTATGTATATAGTGAATAGTACGTATATATGTGTGTATATTTTCTATAGACGTATATATTTAACGCATAAATGTGTATATGTTTTATAAATTAATATATAACTATATATTTAGTGTGTGTGTGTATACTGTAGTATATTTTATTTAAAATAGTACATATATATTGAATGGTACGTATATATGTGTGTATATCTTCTATAGACATATATATTTAATGTATACATGTGTATATGTTTTATAAATTAATATATAACTATATATATAGTGGGTGTATATATTGTAGTACATATATATTATCGTATATGCTTTATTTGTAGTAGTATATATATTTAACTAACGTATAGTCGTATACACGATTACATGTGTAATTGTGTATATGTATTATGTGTATATATTTTTTAAATTCTAATGTAGTATATACTATATATAGATAGTGTGTATATATTGTTTAATGTATTTAAAATGTATATAGGTGGGTATATATAGTGTATATTGGAGAAAATTTTTTTTTTTTTTGGTTTTTGACTGGATTTTTAATTGGTTTTAATCGGGTTTAGGTGAGTTGGACTGGGTTGGGTTAAGTGGGCCAGTTCAGGGTTGTTTTTAAAAATTTTACTGTTGGGCTCGAAATCAGACCGGCCCATTTAATCAGAATCGGATCCGGATCGGCCCACAACCAGGTTAGATTTCACGGGCTGGTTCTGGGTTGACCCGGCCCGGCCCACTTAACAGCCATGAGAAACATGTTGCTTAATTATTTAATACCAAAGTTTTATTGTATTCTTCTCTTTGCGTCGATTCAATATAATCTGCCAAGACTTATGTTAATGTCAGTATCCTCAATCTTGTTTTACATATGTAAACATAGGTGATTTACAATAATTTTCTTTTTATTAAAAAAAAATTTAAAAGAAAAAGCACCATCGGGTGTGGTTGAGTTGATTTGAGGGGAGACTTCCAGAAAGGAGGTCACGGTTTCAAACCCCCTAATGCCTTTTCAATTTAGCTCATTGCATGAAATTTACCTAGTGCGGTTTTCTGGGGTTCAAGGAAAAGGAAAAGAGGAACGGGAGTACTCATATTGTGGGATACAGCTGGACGACCATTTTATTATCTATTTTTTGCCTTTCTTTTTTGGCTGTTTGATTCGTATTTGGATTTTTAATTATGTTGCATGCATTGTTTTTTAATTTGTGTTTATTTTGGCGAGTTTTATTGTATATATAAATTTGTCTGTTAATATATACTTTGGTTATTTTATTTACTTGAGAGCTTGCTAATGATTTCTTTGTGTTTGATCGGTGTTTGTATGGTATAAATGTATGTATTAATGGAGTTTAGTAAGATCTGATGGTTAATTTCGTGTTGTTTGTTCTTGTGAAGAAATTTTACTGAACATTGCAATCCTGTGAGATCGTCATGTAGTCGTCATGTAGATGCCATGAAGGACATGTGCTTACTTGTTCAACTTTATGCAAGTTTGAATGTCTATTTAAATAAAGTTGAGGCAAAGTAAGAAGACGTTGTAATGTATTCTGCCTAAGCTAAACCTGGAGTTTATCAATTGTATTGGGATTCCGTTAATCCATCATGTTCTACAAATATTGTTAGATTTTTCATACACCGCTCAAAATAGTGCAACACGTACTAGAAAAAGTAAAAACTTAACAATATTTCCGTTCACGTTGTATAGCCAAAAAAAGGCACATTAGCTTCTACTACTTATGTAATGTATTTTTCATATGTCAATTACGTCAGATACATGCATTCGCAGTTGGACTATATGTTTCACTGAGAGGAAATCGTTCAACAACCATCTTGAATCAATCATCGAGAGAGACAATTTATGACTATAGTGAGTAAGTTGGAAATTAGAAGCTCATAAGAGGGTTAACAACACTGCTAATTTTGATAAATGAGCAACTATTATTTGTTAACTTCTCTATTTGCTCTATTGGGATGTGATTTGTATAATGATTTTGCTATACATTGTGTGACAAAAGTTTAATAAGACACCCAAATAAAAAAAAATAATTCTTATCGACTCATCAAGTTGTGATATTGTGCAAGTGGATAAGGAAATTGTATAAATTTTTCTATTTTGAATATTATACCTCTGCTTGAACCTCTCAGTACGACAAAGGCTATTTTCGTAAGTAAACATTGCTATACTATATAGACACGTCTCCTTAACTTTTTCCTTTGTCCATTTTCCTTTTTGTAAGTCTTATAGCTTCTACCCCAAAAAAATGAAATTGATAGAATTTGTTGTTGAATTTGCAATAATGTTGCTAAGTTTATGATCTCTTCTTGGCGTGATTATCCTAGGTTATAAAATTAATAGTGCAATTATTTATTATTTTATGGTTACGCCATCAATAACTTTATAAAATGTTATAAATGTTCTTTTTTTTACGCCTTACATAAAGGCTAGGAATTTCGTATATTCTATACATTTAGGATTTAAATTTACAATATTAATATCATACCAAGATGTAGCTTTTCTTTTTGGATTTTTTTCTCTTTTCTTTTTGATTGATCATTCTAGATTTAACTTGGATATGTATGTTATATTCTGATTGAAATGCTTAATTTTCTAGTTTTTCAATGAATACCAAGATGAAAGTAGGTCTTGTCAATTGCAATTGTTAAAGTTTAGATAACTTTGAATTAGTGAGACCATCAACATAAACATGAATATTTCTAATTTTAATGGTTTCCTTTTTTTCTCAAGTGGATATCCAGCTGAAGCATGTGTTATATTAAAATTCAGATTTCACCCAATTATAGCAAAGCTCATGCACTAGTTCATCCCCTACAAGAACATGAACCATTTTGAGTTAGTTTAGAATTATATCTAGAATTTGGGGTTGGTTAGAGGAGATTTTGAGTTAGTCGGGATTCAAAGAACTTGCAAATCAAGTTTAATTCATTGGGTTTTTTTTACATTAGAATTTGACGTGCGTAATTATAAACCATTTTGAGTGAATAACATATCAAAAGACACATAATATCGAGATGAACTCATATATATCTAAACTTTTGAGACTGTTTGGAGGAGATTTTGAGTTAGTAGAAAACTAGGAATTAAAAGAACTTGCAAAACAAGTTTCGTTATTTTTTCTTTTTTTATAAAATTTGATGTGCCGCAAACGTGAACCATTTTAAGTGAATAACACACCAAAAGACTCATAAGAGGATCTCATATCTAAAATTTGAGACTATATATGGGAGATTTGTTTAGTGAAACACAATTGGTTAGAACATGATCTTCTAATAACCTGCATCTTTTTCCTTTCCTTTTTTCCGATGGTGGAGTGCATAAGCTAAGATACATTGAATGTTGGGTTTTTCCTTTGTTACTAGAAATATGAACAAAAGTGCCCAAGTCAACGACACATGAATCAAGAGTACTAGACTGTGAAATACAAGCAAAAAAAAAAAATAACTAGCAACAAAAGCATCAAGTTATCAACCAGAGCTACTTGTGGAGACGTCTGTTTACGTGCTCGATACTGAAGAAACTCATCATATTTTGTCTGAGCAATATGAGTATTATTGGATTGTTGATCAGGCTTGAGCAATAATAGGCTACTTGTGGAGATGTCTCCTGTTCGATACCGAAACTGAATATATTCCTTTCGAGCAACAAGATCATTACTGGGTGGTAGACCATGCAAAATATAACATGGCAAGTGTTTCGAACCCTATGATAATACTTACACTTTTGTCGAGATTTTTCAAAACGACCTCATAGATTCTCCATAGGCTGGTATGTTTGTTTTTTAATAGTTTGAGATGCGAGAATAGATGATTCAATGGTGGGTGATGAACCACTTTGTGATTGGGAGGTGTGACAAGACAAAGTAGACATAGGGAATAATTCATCAATTGTAGGAACCGTACTTCGTAGGACTAGCTAAAATCTGATCACATACTAAATTATGGTTAGTAGGAAGTCCAGGAAGTGTAAGAACTAGAAACGTCTGTCTGTACTTTTGTTGTTTTTCCATATTTGTAGTGACAGGCATTAGCGTTTCAAATTCCTACATGATTGCTTGTACTTGTCCCAAGTAAGTAGAATATCGAATTCTTGTTTCTTTAAGTTGGTCATTAAGATATCACATCATAGAAACAAGATATTAGTACATAAAGCACGGGCCTTTTCCTGAATTGAATGATATGTTTGGAATGTGCGAAACAAAGGCATCAACTTGAAATTGATAGACACCATAAGAAAATACATAATTAAGCATCAACCTTCTCCCACTGTGCTTTGGCTTTCACATCTTCCTCACTAGTCCTTGCCTTTTCATCTACCACATTAGCATTGTTCGTGAAGTGAAGCGTTTCGTTAAGTGATCTTGGACACTTTGACCTTTGCACCACAACTCAATCGAGAAAGTCCAAGCTAAATAATTTGAACTTTTCATTAATGGTTTAGGAGTGATCATAGGGAATTAATTTCCAATTCTCGTATTTTTGCAACCAAAAATATTAACCCGAGAAGACATCTTGTGAAATTAGAATTTTGTCATCAAGAATTTAGAAATATGTTGCGGGAATGTGCAAAGAAAGTGCTCAGTAGCCAGAATATTAGACCTGATTATTGTAAATTGGTCGGAATCAAATAATAACTACATGGTGATATAAGTCAAATGGCCACCTTAATTTTTGAAGGTATTATTGGAGGTCATCATTTAAAGGTTCAAGACTTGGTCACCCCGAGGGCACAAGAGTATGCAAGGAAGACCTGTTTGAGCACAAGCAAAGCCGTGTGTGGAAGATTATTGCTTGTAGCATCGAAGACTTGAGGACTCACGGTTTTGAAAAACACTTAATGGGTCATGATTTGGTCATCTTCATTAAGGGCATTTTGGTCACTTCATTGGGTCCAAATGCACTCCATGGCCACTCCTCCCTTTAAGGGTATTGTTGTCATTTTTTCTTTTCTTGTAATAGAATATAAATAGAACATTTTAGGTCTTTTTCTCATTAGCTGTTTATTGATGTAAGACTTGAAAACATGAAACACCTTTAGTTGTAGGGCTTGGAATAGCCATCACACCGAAATGAGGGCAGCAAGTGTGGATATCACTTGTGTTGCAATGTTGGCTTGATACATTGGTGTTTATAGGAGGTAATGTTTCTCTTGTGTCAACGTAGGAGTTAGGTTAACCGTTGTGTGTAGTGTTAAGGGTCCAAGATTACCATATTCTTGGATTCTTAATATTATACCAACCAAGGTCTAACTATCTATCCATTTTGTTTATGTTGTAATCGTTTGTTTGTGTTCTTGTAATTCAAATCCGTGACTTGTTGTTCTTGTTCCATTGTTGTTGTTCTTCATCTTGTTGTTGTTAACATAGTTTGTTGTTATCTGTTTTTAGGTGTTAAACACATAAATACATTGTGTTCTTGTTGTTGTTTGTTGAATCCGAGTGTGGTCTTCAAAAGGGTCCTCAGATCTTTGATCTTGTGGACTGATTTTGAAGTGTATTTTGTGTTGTCCTTGTAATTCTTGTATCACATGGGCAACCTCAGATTGATGAGGTGAATTTACTGAAAAGAGAACCGACCAAAAAAGTGGTCGAAAAACATCGCACGCACCGGCTCATGGATCTGGCACATAAGTTAGAGAATTGCTTCTGGCGGTGTGTGAGGAAACGTGTTGCACATGTTTCTGGCTAGTATGATTGGGGTTTTCGCACTGAGAAATTCTGAACTTGGTGGTGGTGTTGGCTTTTTGGAAAAAAATAACACAACAACAATAACAACATCATACCCACTATATTCCCACATAGTGGGGTCTGGGGAGGGTAAAATATATGCAGTCCAAGAAGTAGAGAGGTTGTTTTCGATACACCCCCAACTCAGGATAAACAATAAACAAAGTCGTAATAAAATATGAAATAAGATGAAATAACCAAAATAAAATGCCCACAAAGTAGTACTCTACACTATCATAGTAGCACACACCTCACCCTAATTAACCCTCCTATGACTACTAGCAACACGACTGCACCAAAGCACTCCTATCTATTCGTGTCCTCCACAAATTTATATCTAGGGTCATGTCCTTAGTAAGTTGTAGCTGATCCATATCATGTCTAATCATCTCCTTCCAATATTTCTTCGGCCTACTTCTGGCCTACCTCTACCCCTCCTGAAATCAAAACCAACTTCTCACACCTACGAATTAGGGTTGCCCCTTCTCATCACATGCCCAAACTATTTCAATCTCACTTCTCGCAACTTGTCCTCCATCGAAGTCACACCCACCTTCTCCCGAATAGTCTCATTTCTAACCTTATCTCCCCTAGTAAGTCCACACATCCAACGCAACATCCTCCTTTCCGCCATTTTCAACTTCTGGATATAAGAGTTCTTGACTGGCTAACATTTCGCTCCATACAGCATGACCGGTTAGACTGCAACTCTATAGAATTTACCTTTAAGCTTGAGGGCACCTTCTTATCACATAAAACTCCCGACGCGAGCCTTCATCTAATCCACCCTGCCTTAATAAGGTGAGAGACATCTTCGTTAATTTATCTATTACCCTGAATCATAGATCCAAGATATTTAAAACTATCTCTCTTACAGATAATTTGAGAATCCATCTTCACTACCACCTCGTCCTCAAGAGCCAATTCACTGAAATTGCATTCCAAGTACTCTATGGTCCTACTCAACCTAAACTCTTTAGATTTCAGGATTTGTCTCCAAACCTCCAACTTATCATTAACACCCTCGGAGTATCATCAATCAAAACTATATCATCTGCAAATAGCATACACCATGACACCTTTCCTTAAATAGGCCACGACAAAACATCCATCACCAAGGCTAACAAAAATAGACTAAGAGTAGATCCCCGGTGTTAACCCTGTCAAAACAGGGAAATACTCTGAATCTCCTCCCACCATTCTCACCCGAGTCTTCTCCATCATACATGTCCTTAATCGATCTGATGTATGCCACGGAGACCCCTTTAGCCTCCCATCATCTCCAAAGGACCTCCATAGAGACACTGTCTCCCACCGTTCTCACCCGAACCTTCTCCATCATAGATGTCCTTAATTGATCTGATATACGCCACAGAGACCCCTCTAGCCTCCTATCATCTCCAAAGGACCTCCATAGGGGCACTGTCATGCGCCTTCTCTAGGTGAAAAAAAATAACACTGGCAAAAAGGTTATTGTTGCTTAGGTCATCGAAAAATTGCACCTTTGCTGGAATGATTCACAACAATAATTTTTTCACTATGGTACCATGTGAGAAATATTGGAGAAAAACATTATCGAAATGTGTATCTACATAATTACAATGAGATCCTATTTATAAACACTATATTACAATCCTTTTTCAAATAGGATTTTATATATTATTCGTGTTCCTGATACAACTGTTACAATCCTTTTTCAAATAGGATTTTATATATTATTCGTGTTCCTGATACAACTGTGATCATTGGAGAAGAAAACAAAAAGGAATTAAGAAGAAGAAAACGAAAAAAGGGTAGCCCGGTGCACTAAAGCTCCCGCTATGTGCAGGATTCGGGGAAAAGCTCCACCACAAGGGTGTATTGTACGCAACCTTACCTTGCATTTCTTCCAGAGGCTATTTCTAAGGCTTGAACCCATGCCCCGATCATATGACAACAACTTTACCAGTTACTCCAAGGCTCCCCTTCGAAGAAGAAAACTAGGCAGCAAAAAGATAATAATTCTCATTCATGCCTCTGCAATAGGCAACTTCATTCCTCAGGGAAGGTAAGACCCAGGGGCCAAAGTGAAAATAAATAAGTAACTGCTAGTGGACTCAAATTTAAGAAGTAATAAGCGGTAGGTAAATACTAGCTCAATTGACATATGCACTTCAGAAAACATAGAGTACTACTCCCACCTGCTGCCCCATCTCTAAATCGTATCAGTACTTCCCCCTCAAAGCTTCCTTGAGGGCTAGGAACGGACTTAAAAACCAAGAGAATTCACACTGATGCCAAAGAACTTGGGTGTTTGGTATCTCATTAATCCACTTGCTTTTGCAGACAAACAGTTCTTCCTTTTTATTAGTTGTAACCTCTTTGTAGTTTTATACAAACATCCTTCCTATTAGTTCCTGTGATTTCACTTTACTGGTACCAACACCTGAGGAAACTCCCAACAATTGAAGTTGATAATGAAAAAAGATTAATAACTCTACTTTTGATATCATAAATGAAGCCACCCGGGATCCCAAATCTTAGGCATACTAGAAAAGAATGTTTTCTTCAGTTTTAGTTTGTAAAACTTTTTCACCCAAAGTTGTATGCTCCCAATATGCATGGTCTTAAAAGTCCATTACACATTGTCTGAATAGACAAGGAAACTTCACTCTGGTTGGCGACTATTGTACTGTATACAAACAAATAATTCACTATTAACAACTCAACCAACAACTCAAATTCCTCAGTGAATCTGGATGCTCCCTAATTACCTCAGGTATTGAATAAGAGATTACACCAGCCTTCTCTGAGATTTTTCATTCAAATTTTGTTCATCATCAACTATTCCTATACTACCTTCCTTGGCTCCTGTATAACCATTTCACTAGCATTCTTTATTGTGCACTTGCATATTAATCTTGTTAAAAGAAAATCTGTTTTATGCGGTTTCGTAGTCCACGTCTATCCGTGAATGATTTGGTGAATGATTTGATGATAAGTTTTCTTGCTTAATAATAATTAGAGTGGTAATCATTTCCTTAATATAAAGTGCATGTACCGAGTGGGTGGGTACATTCTTTACCTATTGATTTTCTTGAAATTTTTGGGTTTGTTTTGTTTACATTAAAACATACTGTTGATTTTGTTTTAGACTCATCTTCATAATATAACAAAGTGATTGCTTTTTCTCTCTTTTGCAATGCTATCATGGTTTTATACCCAGTCACATATTTACTTTAGTTTAAATTTAATTCATTAATTGTGTTCTCTTGTTTCAGTGTACTTATTTTCCTGAATCGGATGAAGTTGCATGTATAATAATTTAGAATTATCTTATATATTCTTGCATAATAATTGTTTCGATGTAGTATTTTTAAAAGATATTAATCTTTAACTTCACATATTTATATGTTTATTAATAAATGGAAGGATTAATTTTTGTTAATAAGATGTTAGTCATTTGTTTGCAATGCATTAACTTGGATGTTATTGTTAAAACTTTATTTATTAATATAAAGTTTGAGTTGTTTTGTTCAAAGTTCTAAAATATTTCTTGCAAAAATGAGATAACTTTTTCTCTTTTTATTATTATTATAATAATAATAATAATTATTATTATTATTATTTAAATATCTTTTAAAATTTTTATTATTATTTCAGGTAAAATTAAAATTATGGAGTTTATTATTAAAAATTTTAAAGGCCTGCAAAGGCTTTACTAGCTTTATCTTGAGCCACGCCTGATCAATGATAGAACCGGAAGTCAAGCAATGCGTGGTGTTCTACCGTTCTTGTTGTAGGTTATGGCTACGAGAACCATAAATTATAATACATCATAAAGAACTCGTGGGGCCCTAAGTGGGGTATTAATGGGTATGTACGTGTTTCCACACGTCTACTACGTTGCTTTGCATACCCAGTTGGATCGAGCTGTATGCTCAATTGGTAACTCTATTTCTACTAGATATCATTGGCCTGTGCTAGAACAGACTTAATATGATAGTTTCAATTATGTGTTACTTTGATTTTGAAATGCAATAACTAATACGATAGTTTCAATTATGTATTACCCTGACATGAGACTCGACCTCGATACTCGACCATGTATTTTTCATATGTCAACTATGTTAGAAGTCACATTTCGATTTGTATTTGATGTGTGTTATAGCACTAAGGCCTACTTGTTTCAATGAGAGGAAATCATTCAAACAACCATCTTGAATCAATCATCGAGAGACAATTTATGATTATAGCGAGTAAGGTGGAAATTAGAGGCTCGTAAGAGGGTTAACAACATTGCTAATTTTGATTAATGAGCAGCTATTATATGTTAACTTCTCTATTTGCTCTATTGGGATGCGATTTGTATAATGATTTTGCTATACATTGTATCCATTTAGGGGTGTCAAGTGGGCCGGGTCTGGTAAGTAACCCGGCCCGGTTTGACCCATCCCGGTAAGCCCTAGGGCTTTAGGGTTTCGGGTCCCGGGCCGGTTATTTTTTAAAATGGGTCCGGCTAACCCGGCTTGGACCAAGTCCGGGTTAGGCCCGCCGGTTAATCGGCCCGGCCCGGATACCTTTTTTTTTATATATAAAAAAAAGATTTTGGGCCAAACTAGCCGTTGGCCCAACGGCTATATAGCCGTTTTTCGGTCCAAACGGCTAGTTTGGGTCCATTTATTAAAAAAAAAAAATTAACTTTAAAAAATATTTTTTAATCCCAAAAAAATTCTATAAATACCCTACAACTTCAATTCATTTTTCACACAATTTTTCACTCTCTCAAATCTCATTCTCTCTCAAATCTAAATTCTCAATTCTCAAATATTCAATATATTTAATTTCTTAAAGTGTTCACTTTAATCTTTTAATTTTTCGTTTACAAAGTACGAGCGGAAGTTTCTAAAGTCGCAACCTTCGGATACTTTCAAAATTTGGTATTGTCGTTCCATCTCTTACGTTTAATTTTTATTTATTGTATTACTTGTTTAATATTTAATTTTATTATATTTGTGTATTTTAAAATTTTTTAGTTTAATTTAATTTATATTATGGATAAATTAAGAAACCTCGCTACTAAAGGTGTTAAAATTTTTTGTCCCGGGAGCGGTAGTGGTAGTAAAAAATGAATTACTAGCGGTAGAGGTAGTTCAAGTAGTAGATATACCCGTGTGCCTTCGCCTCCGGTACCACTTGGTACACTTTTTGAGGAAGAAATAGGTGTAGGTGCTCACGATATGGATTATGTAGAAGCTCAGGAAAATTACGGTATAGAAGAAGAAAATGAAGTAGATGCGGTTAATTTAGACGAAGATAATGAAAATATTGCTGAGACACCCGCAGTAGGAGATGTTAACGTTAGATCTGAATCGGTTAATCTCCCTCACCGTCCTCCCAGTGCCCCAAAACCTCGTAAAAGAACTAGTATTGCATGACAATTTTTTGAACGTATATCAGATATTGAGGTGCAATGCAATATTTGTCAACAAATATATAAACATAGAAGTGGAGGCAAGCAAGGGGATACAAGTGCGTTAATGAGACATGTAGCTGAAGATTACAAAAGAGAGTTAAATATTGCAAAAGGTGGTGGGGATGTTGGTGGGCCAACATAAACTAGAATGGACCCAGCAACCGATCACGTAGCGAAGAAGTATAATAAATTGAGGGACCGGGAAGAAATAGCTAAAATGGTAGCTGTGGGTTGTTTGCCTTTTAGTTTTCCTTCTTCTGATGCCTTTATTCGTTATATACAAGCAATTTATAATCCTATGTTTAACGGTATTCCTAGAACTACTTGTCGGTCTGATATTTTTAGACTCCATTCACAATATTATTTTTATTTATCAACATTATTAAAAAATATTCAATGTAGATTGTCCCTAACTTCTGATCTTGGTCGTACTGTAAATAAAAATGATTATTTAACCATTACTTGTCATTGGATGGATAGTAATTTCGTGATGCAAAAACGTATTCTTGCTTTTTTATATGATGAAGATCGTAAACATACTGGACAATTTATTGCTGATTCTATTGTTAAAATTGCCGGATATTATGGTATCGAAAATAAAATTTTATGTATTGCTTTTGATAATACTTCTAACAATAAGACTGCTATAACAAAAATAAAATCTACGCTATCTCCACCCTTGCCTGAAATTTTTCATATTAAGTGTGCATGTCATATATATAATTTAATTGTAAAAGATGGTCTTGAGTTTTTTGAGCATTATATTGAAAAAATTCGTCTTGCCATTGGTTTTATTCAAGGAAATAATCGTAGATCGAGAATTAGAGAATTTAAAGTTAAATGTCAAGAAAATGGACTTACACCGATTTTGATGCCTGAGGAAATTGATACTAGATGGAATTCTACTTATGAATTTTTAAAAACTTGTTATAAATATAGAATTCCTATTACACTAGCTTTTAACTAATATTGCGGTTCATTTGTTGATTCTGCTGATTGCATGCTACATAATTTTGATTGGGTTATAATTAATGATTTTGTTAAGTTTTTAGAAAAATTTTATGTAGCTACGGTTGAATTTTTCGGTTCTTATTATCCTACTGTTTGTAATATTTTGGCATATATAGCCGATATTTCTGGTTTGCTCAAAGAATATAAAAATAAAGAAGGTTATAAAGAAGCTGTTGGCGCCATGTTTACAAAATTTAAAAAATATTTTTTCCCGATTCTCCCTATTTACTTGGTTGGTGCTATGCTAAATCCGTGCATGAAATCTAATAATATATGTCACTTTAGTACTCTTATTTATACTAACTTAGAAATAAATACTAACCATGATTCTGAACAAGTACAACCTGATTTGTGGACGGCTACGGCTGATACAAAGGATTACATAGAAAAATTATATAATCACTATGCTAATTTATTTGATTTAACCGTACCTACAAATATCACTCCAACTGTCGTTCCTCATCCTCCCGAGGAGCCATCATCTTCTAAAAGGCCGACACATACTGGTTTTTCTGATTCGTTTTATGATTTAAATTGTTGGAACAGTGTTGATGAGAGAACTTACACATCAACTTATCGGGAAGAGCTGAAATATTATCTTCAGACGGCACCAGAGGATCGCAGACGACGGATCAACACGTTGGATTGGTGGAGGAGTAATGAAACACAATATCCTGTACTTTCAAGATTAGCTAGAGATATCTTGAATGTTCCAATGTCAACCGTTGCATCAGAGAGCGCCTTTAGTCAGGGACAACAACAGCTTGGAGACAGCCGACATTCATTGGGAAGCAATGCAATGAATGTTCTAGTTTGCCTCAGATATTGGATTAGAGCGGAAAAAAGAAACCAAGGAATGGAACCGGAGCCGAGCGACGAGCTGAAACTTGAAGAAATTATGACTTCACAGGAGAACTCAGCAGAATCAAGTCCAATGTATGATTTTGCCCCCGTTGACTTCGACTATCCTATGCAAGTTCCCATCAATATTAACATGAATGAGTTGGAAAAAATGATGCATAATTTATAGATTTTTCATTCATGTAAATTATAAATTTTGGATCATTTTGCAATCTATAAAATTCCCCAAATTCATTCACTCCTTAGTCCTTGCTTTTTATATCTTTTCATTTAACGATTTAAAATTTTAAATTGAATTTCTAATTTTCTACTTTAAATTAAAAACTTACTTCTAATATATTATTAATTTACTACCAAATATTATTAATTTATTATATTAAGTAGCATATGTTTTGTATATTTGTGCATATACCTTCTATAGAAGTGTGTATTTAACCTATACATGTGTATATGTTTTATAAATTAGTATATAAGTATATCTATATATATATTGTAATGTATATATAATGTAGTATATTTTATAAGTAGTAGTATATATACATTGAATGGTGCGTATACACGTGTATATATCTTCTATAGAAGTGTATATTTAACGTATACATGTGTATATATTTTATAAATTAGTATATAAGTATATCTATATATATTGTAATGTATATATAATGTAGTACATTTTATAAGTAGTAGTATATATACATTAGTATAATATAACTATCTATGTATTGTAATCCATGTATATTGTAGTATATATTTTATTTTAAGTAGTACATATACATTGATTGGTGCGTATATATGCGTATATATCTTATATAGATGTATATATTATATGTATACAAGTGTATATGTTTTATAAATTAGTATAATATAACCATCTATACATTGTAATACATATATATGTATATTGTAGTATATATTTTATTTAAAGTAGTACATACATATTGAATGGTGTGTATATTTGTGTAT
Source organism: Capsicum annuum (assembly GCF_002878395.1). NCBI lineage: Eukaryota > Viridiplantae > Streptophyta > Magnoliopsida > Solanales > Solanaceae > Capsicum > Capsicum annuum. The sequence goes on along the minus strand of NC_061122.1, from coordinate 242,127 downwards.
ATATCTTCTATAGATGTATATATTTAACGTATACAAGTGTATATATTTTATAAATTAGTATATAACTATATATATATATATATATATATATACATACATAGTATATACATATATATTGTAGTATATATTTTATTTAAAGTAGTACCTATATATTGATTTAAAATAATTTAAAATGAATTTCTAGTTTAAATTAAAAACTTACTTTTAATATATTATTAATTAACTATCACACACACACACACATATATATATATATATATATATATATAT
>NC_061122.1:141461-241757 GCF_002878395.1 Capsicum annuum | reverse complement strand
ATATATATATATATATATATATATATATTGTAGTATATATATATATATTGTAGTATATACTTTATTTAAAGTAGTACATATTATTGAATGGTGCGTATATATGTGTATATATCTTCTATAGATGTATATCTTTAACGTATACATGTGTATATGTTCTATAAATTAGTATGTAACTATATATATATATATATATATATATATATTGTTGTATATATATGTGTATATTGTAGTATATATTTTATTTAAAGCAGTACATATATATTGAATGATGCGTATATATGTGTATATATCTTCTATAGACGTATATCTTTAAAGTATACAAGTGTATATATTTTATAAATTAGTATGTAACTATATATATATATATACATATTGTTGTATATATATATATATATATATATATATATATATATATATATATGTATGTATATTGTAGTATATATTTTATTTAAGGTAGTACATATATATTGAATGGTGCATATATATGTGTATATATCTTCTAAAGTAGTATATATTTAACGTATACATGTATATATGTTTTATAAATTAGTATATATGTATATATATATTGTAGTGTATATATATATATTATACTATTATAGCATATGTTTTATTATACTATTATAGCATATGTTTTATTTAAAGTAGTACGTATAGTCATATATAATTATATATTGAATGGTACGTATATATGTGTAATTGATATTGTATATTAGAGTGTATATAGTGTATATTGAATTATTTCTTTTTTTTAAATGGTTTTGACCGGTTTTTAACCGGGTTTGATCGGGTTTTTGTGGGTTTGACCGGGTTGGGTTAAGTGGGCCGAGTTAGGATGAGTTTTAATTTTTTTACTGTTTGGCCCGGACCGACCCAGCTAGCGTCAAAACCGGCCCTCAACCCGGTTAAAATGAAAGAGCCGGTTCCGGATTGGCCCGGCCCAGCCCGTTTGACACCCCTATATCCATTACAAAAGTTTAATAAGACACGCAAATAAAAAAATAATTTTTATCTACTCATCAAGTTGTGATATAGTGCAAGTGGATAAGAAATTGTACTCCCTTCGTCTCATTTTATGTGTTGCCATTTGACCGAACACGGAGTTTAAGAAATAAAGGAAGACTTGGTAATATTTACCAAATTGTTCTTTATCAAAAAATGTACTAGTGTTTTTTAATTAAGTGGGACCAATAAGGTAAAAGTGGAATTGTATCTTTAAATAGTTACCAAATAAGACAAAATGACATTCTTTTTGAGACGAACTAAAAAGGAAATAATGACACATAAAATAGAACGAAAGAAGTATAAGTTTTTTTATTTTCAATATACCTCTCGGTATGACAAAGACTATATTCGTAAGTAACAAGGAAAACAAGAAAATTGCGATCATCAATTCTCTTGGATTCAGGAATTTTCAGGTGATTTATTGCGTTATTTCTTATCTTATTATATTAGTTTTAGTTGATTGTTGCGTGTGTGTGTTACTTGTATGTATCAGTCTGTTATTTAGTTACTTCCTCCCTCCTCCAGATAAATATTTTCCGATTCTATCAATTGTTGATTATATTGCATAATGGAATCTTTTTTTCTTTGATTTAACTGAACAATATAAGCATATTTTCTTCTTTTGCTCTATCAAAAAATTCGTTATCAACTTGATCGATATAATCAAGTAACAAAAGTCAATTGTTGTTATCTCAATCAGTACTCATGATTAAGAATTCAGGTAAGTTCATTCTGCGAGACTCGTTCAACAAATCTATGATAATTAATTAGGGAAACTACTATTTTTCTTGACCTTCAATTATACCACTTCACGAATTTATACATACTCCAAATTAATGTCTTAATTTTCAGGATGCTACATTGAAATTATTGTTGAAACTCAATAAAAAATGAAATTGGCAGAATTCGTTGTTCCATTTGGAATAATGTTGCTAAGTTTATGATCTCTTCTTGGTGATTATCCTACGTTACAAAATTAATAGTGTAATTTATTTATTATTTTGTAGTTACGCCATCAATAACTTTACAAAGTGTTATAAATATTTTTTTTTTTACACCTTACATAAAGGCTAGAAATTTCGTATATTTTGCACATCTAGGATTTAAATTTACAATATTAATATCACCAAGATGTAGCTTTTTTTTGGATATTTTTCTCTTTTCGTTTCGATTGATCATTTCAAATAGGGGCGGACCCACATGGAGTTGAGGGGGTTCATCCGGAAAATTATATTTTTTAATATAAGATTATATTTGCAGATTATATATAAATACTAGCCGGCTTACGCCGTGCTACGCACGGCCCAATGTTGATCCTTAAAAGTTTTACGTTATGTATAATTCTATCATTTAATTAGAAACTTTATTTATTTGGTTGATAAATTCTAAGTTAGACATATAATATTATATTTAGATTGATGAAATTTGCATAGCGATATTTTAAGTTGTTCAAACTTTTGTGACATTGATAGTCAATTATATTTTTAAAATAATTTAAGTTCTTAATTATTGTGATTTATAATATTTTTTTATTCTACTAATTAGAAGAGACATGGTGAAATTATTATAAAAAATACTTGTGAATTTTTGTTTTAAGTGGCTCCATATAAGACGTAAGTTAATTTAAAACATCAAAAATTAATTTATTATTTTACGTCTATTTTACCTTTTTATTAAATATTATTATTTTTAATATTTAAATGGATTATAATTATTAAATATGGGTAATTTAGTAAAATTACTATTGAAGTAGTTGAAATAGTCATGTCATAAATATCTATTTTAGTTTTTTTATTAAATATTATTAATTTTTTAATACGTAAATGCCTTATAATAATTACTTAGGGGTAATATAGTAAAATCACGATTGAAACAAATGAGGTTGACATGTCGAACATGAGCAGTCTGCTTCAGCTGCTTATTGTGACTTCTCATATAGGATACTAATAATATAATTTTTTAATGCTTAAATAATCATAATAAGTATTTAGGGATGATATAGTAAAATCGCGATTGAAGCGCGAAATAGACATGTATTAAAAGTGATATAGCATAATAACTATAAAAAATTACTTGTGAAAATAACCTAAGTGAGCCTCATATAAGATATCAAGCTAATTTAAAATATTAAGAGTTAATTTATTATTTTATGTCTATTTTATCTTTTTTTATAAAATATTATTAATTTTTTAATACTTAGATGACTTATAATAATTAATTAGGGATGATATGATAAAATTACGGTTGAACCAGATGAAGCAGACATGTAAGAAATGTTTATTATACTTATTTGTATTAAATATTATTACTTTTTTTAATACATCAATAATTATAATAATTAATAAAGAGTAATATCATAAAATCACAATTGAAACAATTAAAGCAGACATGTCAAGCTCTTACCTGCTTGAACTGCTAAACTGCGTCTTATAAATAAGAGAAATATAAAGATCGTACAAACAATACTAGCTTGTAGCTTTGTGGTAAAGGGGTCTCACAATTCCCCTTGGTAGACTGGATTGAATCTTGTTGTAGCACTTCTTTTTTCATTTTTGTATCTGGTATTTGTCATAACATTATTTTCCTTCTCATTTTTTGTTTAAACAGTACTCTCTTTGAAAAAAAAATATTCAAAAAACTTTATCAATTTATTCAAAATTTTAAATTGATTTCAAAATAAATATTGTTATATATTCAATAAATTTTTTAACAAAAATGTTTAATTTAGATAAAAATTACTGAATTTAAGCTCGCTCGTATATGATTTGACCCGTTCATATCTAATTCGATCCGCTAATTTGACTATACCATTAGCATATTTTTTTTTTTGAAACTCTTGAAGAAAAATTCTGCATCCGCCACGGATTGTAATGCTTGATTTTCTGTTCTTTCAATGAATCCCAAGATGAAAGTAGGTCCTGTCAATTGCAATCGTTAAAGTTTAGATAACTTTCAATTAGTGAGACCACCAACATAAACATGAATAATCCTAATTTTAATGGTTTCCTTTCTTTCTCAATACCAAGCTGAAGCAGTGGCACAGTCAGAATTTTTATTGAGGGGACAACCTCGCTCGGATACCACTTGTTAGAGTGCTTGCCCTACCAATTTTAATATTTTACTCTACTTAGTTGCCTATCTGTGGAACATGTAAGCTAACGTGGTTCACAGAATTAAAACTTGAACATAGTATTTTTACGTGAAAAATACTCGGCTCAAGAAAGATATAAAAAATCATGACCTGTACCTCTACAGGATTTAACCCTAACTTCACTAGAACTCTTGAGCCTCAACAATCAATAAATTACAAGACTTCTTGTAAACTAGGAATTAAAACTTCTAATCCTCCCAAGATAAGTGTTCCCAAGTCTTCGAGTTCCCCAACTTGAAGAAGTTAATACTAACTCAGTTTATACTTTACTGAGACTAGAGATTATAGTTCAACATGACTCAATGACCAACCTACTACACAAAGTCTATGACTTTAAGTAAAGGACCAGGTTGCTCCACTAGCTCCTTCAAATTATAAAACTGATTTGCTGATTGTTGACTATCTTTTCCGTGGATGAGTGAAACATTTGACTGTCATTTGTTGTATTTAAGCCAACTCCTGATGGATTCCTTTAGTTAATGTACTCTTCTATCTTCAATAGGACTCTCAGGTAGTTTCACTCACTCTTTGCTATTGTCTCTCTCTCCTTGCTTGCATAGGACTCTTCTCTTTTATCTCATTGTCTTTGCAGGACTTCTTGATCAACTCAACTTCTAGATGTTGCAGTTATCCTCTCCTTTGCATATACTTCAGCTGATGTGATAAGTGTTGAGAGCATGTTACTTATCCACTTATATTTTTATGCAATGTCATCTTACCAGTAGTCTTGCCTGTGACTTGTTTAATTTTGTGGAACAGCTTGCACAACATGTTTCATTCATATGTCCATTATCAAAACTTCACATTCCCTCACAAATTTTCCCTTTTTGATGATGACAGACTTAGCAGCACAACATCCATTTTTTAAATCCTGACACACTCAATAAAGGATTAAAATAGAGGATCACAGAATGAAACAGGTTAATCATTGAGTTATAAGTATTGTATAATCTATTCTTCCCCCTTTTGGCATCGTCGAAAAGCTGGCTCCAACAAGTGATAATTGTTTAATAATTCATGGCCAATGGGGCTATCACTAAAACAATCAAAACTCAGAGCAAGAGAACAACAATACATTATGAAAAAACAGAAGCAGAACACATTAAGGAAAAAGGTCCATTTCATTCATAGAGCAAGATAAAATTATCCTAACCCAGTAACAGCAAAAAAGAGAAACAACATGGACCAAGAAACAACAAGGAAAATATGCCTAAGGCACTAAGAAGAGGCTTAAGTGAATGAGGAAGAGGGGATAAGGGAAGTCAGCTTCCTAATAACATCAGCATTCTTAAATCTTTCCTTTTCCAAAGTGGCTATGAGGGAAGCAATTTGAGCTTAAAGGAACTGTTTCTCATCCTCATGAGCAGCCTGAGCAGCCTCCAATGTAGCCTGAGCAACCTCCATCTCAGCCTGTTTTGCAGCCAGTGCATTTCTTAATCTTTGTACTGGGTTGTCAACACTCTTCATAGCAGGTGACATGGTATGGTTCACAGATCCTATAACATCCTTTGTGGTTTGCAGAGACCACACTTTGACTGATACATGAAAATCCTCAAAAACAGATGCAAGCCTAAATTCATATGGCAAAGCATGACCATTTGTATCTTGGACAAAAACCCTTTGCATGTGCTTGATTATAAGTCGAGGAAGATCTATTAGAATTTGAGTATCTAACAGTTCCATCAAAGTAAGATCAAGAAAATCGGCAACCGTTCTTCTCTCTTATCTAGGAAGGATCATTTTGTGAATCACATCAAAATAACACTGATGAAGAGGTATCATCTCACGTTTTAGGACCCTACGATGAGTGACAAGATGAGGATTTCTAGAGAATTTTTTGGATATCTCAAGTACAGAAAGAAGATTATTGAGAGGAGGCCAGGTTACCTTGACATAATGACCTCATCCCCCAGAAGGAATGCTCAAGATTTGAGCAAGGTCATCAACATAGAGATTAGTAGTAACCCCATGAACAGTAGTTGAGAATATCTCCCCAATGGATACTCCATTTATGTAAAACTCATATACTTCAACCCTTCCAAAATTACGTTTATGGTCACCTTGAAGAAACAAGTGTGACCAACCCTGAGCTCTCAACTTAGAAACCAAGATATCCATTTCAGGGCCTCCAAAACCAGTGACCACTCGACCCCTTACATTTTTTAAAGTGAAGAACATGGGATGACTGAGAAGCTTTGTCAGCAGGAGTATCAATATCAATATCAAAATCAAGATCGGGATCAGTCTAAGTAGTGGGTATAAGGGGAGTATCAAGGAGAAATTCAGAGTCAGATAAGCTAAAGGAAACATATAACTCCCTGAATCTGGTACCTGGAATGCTACACGGTGCTCATAACCCCAAAGGACCACAAGCTAACCCATGACTGATATATGTACCTGTATATTGCATAATATATTGTATAATGCGGAAACATGAACTGAAAGTCCATAAGGTTCAAAACTGAAACATAATATCGGATAAAAACATAACATCTGAGTGGGGTATGAAATACCCAAAACAACTGAAATAACTAACTAAACATGATAGTCTGAAAGCCTCTAAACTGTCTGAATAAAGAGTTGATAGGACATGTCCCCAACTAACTCCAACTAATAAATTAATTAATGACTAAATAAAGTAATGATCATGTCCTCGAATGATGAGGACTCACTTCTAACTCTAACTGCTGAGACTAGAATGCTACTGGTGCTCTGGAGCTCGTGTCTCTAAGCCTATGGTATAAAAACACCATACCGCGAATGTGTCAGTACGATTGAATGTACTGGTATGCATGTGAGGTAGGCTAAATGAATGGGTTTCATATGCATGAACAATAATAATAACAGACTTAATAACATGAACGTAAGATTTATTGCATGGCTACGTAGCTATAATTGAGATCATGATAGGACTGAATACTGAGTTCTGACTACTGAGTCTACTGATATTGACATCTGAGTCACTGGTGAGTGAGAAAGAATAATATTATATTACTGAATACTGAAGGACTGATACTATGTTAGTGATGCATGAATTACTGTGTCTGACAAATCTGAAGCTAAACACTGATAACATGAGTTCTGATAACTGATATAACTGATAACATGAGTAACTGTATCTAACAGTCCTAAATCTGATGAAACTAGCTGAGTTCAGTACTGTATTTGAGTTGACTGTATCTGACAGTCCTAAAGTATGAAGAACTATCTGATTTCTTTTACTGAGACTAAGACTAAGACTTAAACTGAAATTGTGGTAGGTATTCATCTAACCTAAATGCCCCATACTAAGCTAACAGAGGTCCAACCTATAACCCAGTTGGAAGGGTGTCAGTACCGCGCTACTGGCAAAAATAACTTCTGTGGAGTCAGTCCTAATCTAGCGGGTGACCTCTGGGATCAGTCCTGTACATTTAAATGTGCTAACGAGTGATCCCTGAGTATATCAGTCCTATATAATGGGTGACATCTCGTAACTATGCTGGCTATTTAGTTCTGGAACTTAGGGATTGCTTCTAGGGATCTCAGTCCTATCTAGCGGGTGAGTCCCCATCCCTAGGCTCGCTCGGTGCTGAATCCTACTCCCATATGAAAGATACTGAACTGATTAGCTGAACTGAACTAATACAAGAATTATTATTTAGAAGAGCTAAACTAAGTTTACTAAGTTCCGTTGACTAACGGAATGCTACTGAGTTCTGAGGACTGACTGGGAGTACTAAAGTTACTGAGATTTCTGAGTACTGAGATCACTGAGATTTCTGGGGTTTCCTGAGTCACATGACTGACTGAGTTCTATGGATCATGGCTTGACTGAGAGTATCGTGAATATATGACATGGCTCTAGGCACACAGCTAATGTTTCGGGTATAAGTACTCCCAGGACTCGATGGAAGGAAACTGGCCAAGCATAACTTACATGAATACATAACTAACATCATAATCCATTTGTTGAATCACTTCATCAAACATGTGATATACATAAACTTGTACATACATGGGGATTTCGTAATATCATACTAGTTAGGGAATTTTCCTTCGTCTAGGCATTTAATCATACACATTGTAGGCATAATATATGTAAACAACATTGTACAACAATTAAACATCATGGTTCAATTCTAATTTTATCATTCAAGTGTTTAATCATAGGTTTACATGAATCTAAATCTATACTAATCAACCAACATAAAATTTATCACTCAACATGGAATAGAATTCAATTAATCATTATCAACATGAACAAGAGCAACCCAACATGAAATTCATAAAGAAAATCCATAAACTTGAACTTAAAAAAATAAGATTCTTGGGCTTCATGGACGAAAGGAGTCCATGAATGAACACTATGCATACCTGGGTTAAGTTTCTTAAACTTGAAGGATTGAAATCTCTTAGTTCTTGAAGAAGATTTGGATTTTGTTCTTGGGGATTAATCTTAGAGAGAAAACCCTAATTTTGTTGTTGTGAAATAATGATGAATAAATAGGCTGAGGTCGGATATAACTGGGTATATATAAGCAGGTGGAAAAAGACCAAAATATCTATGTTAAAATGACTTAAAATAATTGATCGGGACATGCGACGATGGGGTGCGACGGTCTGTCGCTGGGTCAATGATCCATCGGACTGAGATAGAACTGGGACCTACTGCCATGGAGTGACGGTGGGGTGCGAAGGTCCATCACTGGGTCGACGGTCCGTCGGAGCTCTTTGTTGTACCTAGCCAGAAATATGACTCATTGCCTTGATGCGACGGTCCATCGCTAGTCCGACGGTCCGTCTCCTTGCACCGTCGCACCTAGGCGGTTTTACTGCCTTCTATTTTTCGGCCATAACTTCCTCGTCCGATATCGGATTTTGATGAAATTGGTATTGATGGAAAGCTTATTCAATTTCCCACATGAAAAAAAAGTAAAAATCTTAGGAATATCACCTGTACAAAAGTGGGTTCATATTTCAACACTAGTTCCTAAATATACTTGAGATAAGTTCAAGCTAGGAAAAGGTATGGGGTATTATAATATCTCCCTCTTAAGAACATTCGTCCTCAAATGAGACTGGGTGAGAGGGGAGAAGATAAACTGACATACATACTAAACATGAATGGCTAGAACATGATCTCATGGCTGACATGGCTGATAAGCTGAACATATCATACTAAACATGCATATCTGATGCATGAGTAACTGATTCATGAATGCATGACTGAGTATTCTAAGGAATTAAGTTCCTCACAATGAAAATGCATGCCTAATGCATAATTATATAACTGAACTAATACATGAATGCATGACTAAATATGCAATGGTACTTAGTACCGAGTTTGTAATGGAGATCTGAGCATGAACTGAATACCAAGTCTGTAATGGTAATTTGAACATGGAACTTATAAGCTTAAGGGGAACTATTATCTTAAACGAAAATGCTAATAAGCCCTAGATCGTTTTACTAAACATGCATGAGTGAAAACACGAGAACCTAACTGAGCCTGATACGTGACATACGAACTGAACATCATGAATTGAACTGAGCCTCTGAATATCTGGACCACAACTGAGGTTGGGAATTTTAGGGTCAACTTATGAGTACCCTCTACTCTATACTAGATTCTTTATGCAAAGAGAAACTAAATTTTAGACATGATAGCATTGAGGAATTATGGGGTATCTCCCCCTTGGGACACTATGTCCCTCGAAGAACGCTCACCTTACCAAGATACTGGGGTAATGAACAGGGCATCAACGAACTGATTCATGATTGAATACCTGGGGTTCGAAACTGAAACATAAAACTGGAATTGGGCTAAACTCATAATCACTAGGATATGTTAACTCGAAGTGGTCTTATTTATGAAACTTAGGATAGTATGACTAAATGGAAATCAAACCATAGGAATTTGACTATCTGACTGCTAAATGAAATTGCTAGTTTTACTAACTAATTCATGCTGAAAAATCCTAAGCTAAACTGAGAGCAAAAGGTCTAACAATGCATATCATGAGTATGAAGGACCTATAACGTACCCGAATCTATGCTGGGGGAATTTTCTTGATCCTGGCAAGTCTGAAAAGCATAAAACCTGTTATGACGCTAACCACTATTGGTACTGAAAGTGACGACCTGCTGGCATAAATATTTTTCTTTACCCTACACTTTCGCAACCTGTGGCTTGGCTTACCACATCCATAAGATACCTTACTTCTTGCTCTACATACCCCTAGGTGATTCCTACCACACTCTTCACAAAGCGGATAGGTAAGATTCCTGTTCTCACTACTCTGAACCTCAGAGTCTGGCAACCCATCACGATGGTCATTCCCAAATTTGGGTACTGGTACACTAGCTGGAGATGGGGCTGGGACTGAGAACTTATGACTATACTGAGAATGGCTACCACCCTCCGACTTAGGCTGAGCAAAGATAAAACTACTTGTCCTTTCCTTCTTATTCTACTTTTCCTTCATCTTAATCTTTTGCTCTTCTGATGAGCATGGGTCATAAGCCTGGCTAAAGTCATGTGACTATTCAGCATGGTGGATCTGCACTCATTAACCACGTTATCATTTATCCCTGACACAAGCTTACTCATCTTGGCCCTACTGTCTGCAACCACATGAGAGATATATCTGGCTAATTGAGTAAACTTAAGAGAGTATTTTTTCACTGTCATATTGCCCTGCCTGAGGTTGATGAACTCTAGCACCTTAGCTTTTCTAAGATCTAGGGGGAAGAATCTATCAAGGATAGTAGAAGAGAACTCCTACCACTCAACTGACCCTGTATCGACTGCCCTCTTCAACTTTCATTGCTTGAACCAAGTGTGAGCAACATCCTACAACTGATATGCAGCTAGCTCAGCATTCTCACTAGGAGTAACCCCAATTATGTCAGTCACCTTCTGAACCTAATCTAGAAATTCCTAAGGGTCCTCATCTTCCTTAGACCCAAGAAAGAATGGAGGATTCATTCGGGTGAAGTCCCGAATTTTGGCTGCAGCTGAATTGGCCACTGGGTTGGCTGGAACGACAGCTGGTCGTTCATTCTGAGCAGGAACCAACTGAGCAAGAGTAGTGAATGTAACCCTAAACTCTACATGAGAAACATGTTCACCCAAAGGTTCTTCGGGCTGAGGGGCTGACTGATTCTCGTTTCTTCTTTTAAGAGGCATGTTCTGTAGAAGAAAAGGAGAAATAGATTAGAATGAGAGATTAACTTGATATTATGCTCACTTGAACAACATGAATACTGAAGGAAGGGAAACTGTTCCTAAACCATCTTATAGCCTCCTTCACATAAGTGTGGTGCACATTACACCCATGTTCAAGACTCTACTTGATGCGACTTTCAGACTTTCTAGGACACTGTTGAACCTTAGGATCAAATACCAAGTATGTAATTCCCTATATTGTACTCAGAATGCTACATAGTGCTCATAAACCCGAAGGATCACAAGCTAACCCATGACTGATTTCTGTACCTGTATACTGGATAATATACTATATAATGCAGAAATATGAACTGAAAAGCCATAAGGTTCAAAACTGAAACATAATATCGAATAAAAACATAACATCTGAATGGGGTATGAAATACCCAAAATAACTGAAATAACTAACTGAACATAATAGTCTAAAAGCCTCTAAACTGTCTGAATAAGGAGTCGATGGGACATGTCCCCAACTAACTCCAACTAATAAATTAATTAATGACTAAATAAAGTAATGATCATGTCCTTAAATGATGAGAACTCACTTATAACTCTGAATGTTGAGACTGGAATGCTACTGGTGCTTTGCAACTTGTGTCTCTAAACCTATGGTATAAAAACACAAAAGCGCAAATGCGTCAGTACGATTAAATGTACTGGTATGCATGTGAGGTAGGCTAAATACATGGGGTTCATATGCATGAACAATAATAATAACAGACTTAATAACATGAACGTGAGATTTCATGTATGACTACGTAATTATAATTGAGATCATGATAGGACTGAATACTGAGTTCTGACTACTGAGTCTACTGATGTTGACATCTGAGTCACTGATGAGTGAGAAATACTGATACTGTATTACTGAATACTGAGGGACTAATACTATATTATTGATACATGAATAACTGTGTCTGACAGATATAAAGCTAAACACTAATAACATGAGTTTTGATAACTGATATAACTGATAACATGAGTGATGTATCTGACAGTCCTAAATCTAATGGAACTAGTTGAGTTTCATACTGTATCTGAGTTGACTGTATCTGACAGTCCTAAAATCTGAAGAACTATTTGAGTTCTTCTACTGAGACTGAGACTGAAACTGAAACTGAGACTGTGGGAGATATTCATCTAACCGATATGCCCCATACTAAGCTAACTGGGGTCCAACTTGTAACCCCAGTTGGAAGGGTGTCAGTACCGCGCCACTGGTAAAGATAACTGTTATAGAGTCAGTTCTAATCTAGCGGGTGACTCCTGAGATCAGTCCTATATATTTAAATGTACTAACGGGTGATCCTTGAGTATGTCAGTCCTATATAATGGGTGACATCTCATACCTATGCTGGCTAAGTAGTTCTGGAACTTAGGGATTGCTTCTAGGGATCTCAGTCCTATCTAGCGGGTGAGTTCCCATCCCTAGGCTCGCTTGGTGTTGAATCCTACTCCCATCTGAAAGACACAGAACTAATTAAATGAACTGAACTAATACAAGCATTATTGTTTAGCGGAGCTAAACTGAGTTTACTAAGTTTCATTGACTAACGGAATGCTACTGAGTTCTGAGGATTGAATGGGAGTACTGAAGTTACTGAGATTTCTGAGTACTGAGATCACTGAGATTACTGAACTACTAAGATTACTGAGATTTCTGGGCTTTCCTGAGTCACAGGACTGACTGAGTTCTACGGATCATAGCGTGACTGAGAGTATTGTGAAAACATGACATGGCTTTAGGAACACAACTAATGTTTCGGATACAAGTACCCCCAGAACTCAATGAAAGGAAAATGACCAAGCATAACTTACATGAACACATAACTAACATCATAATCCATTTATTGAAGCACTTCATCAAACATGTGATATGCATAAGCTTGTACATACATGGGAGTTTCATAATATCATACTAGTTAGGCACTTTTCCTCCGTCTAGGCATTTAATCATACACATGGTAGGCATAGTATATGTAAACAATATTGGACAACAATTAAGCATCATGGTTCAATTCTAATTTCATCATTCAAGGATTTAATCATAGGTTTACATGAATCTATATCTATAGTAATCAACCAACATAAAATTTATTACCCAACATGGAATAGAATTCAATTAATCATTATCAACATGAACAAGAGCAACCCAACATGAAATTCATACAGAAAATCCATAAACTTGAACTTAGAAAAAAAAGATTCTTAGGCTTCATGGACGAAAGGAGTCCATGAATAAACACTACGCATACCTGGGTTGACTTTCTTGAATTTAAAGGATTGGAATCTCTTAGTTCTTGAAGAAGATTTGAATTTTGTTCTTGGGGATTAATCTTAGAGAGCAAACCCTAATTTTATTGTTGTGAAAGAATAATGAACAAATAGGCTGAGGTCGGATATAACTGGGTATATATAAGCGGGCGGCAAAAGACCAAAATACCTCTGTTAAAGCGACTTAAAATAACTGAGCGAGATATGCGATGGTGGGGTGAGATGGTTCATCGCTGGGTCGACAGTCCGTCAGACCGAGACAGAACTAGGACCTACTGCCATGGAGCGACGGTGGGGTGCGATGGTCCGTCACTGTGTCGATGATCCGTCGCTGTGTCGACTGTCCATCAGACCTCTCCATCATACTTAGACAGAAGGCTGGTTCACTACCTGAATATGATGGTCCATCGCTAGTCCGACGGTCCGTCGGCCTGCACCGTCGCACCTGGGCGGTTTTACTGCCTTTGGTTTTTCAGCCATAACTTCCTCATCCGATACCAGATTTTGATGAAATTGGTATCGATGGAAAGCTTATTCAATTTCCCACATGAAAAAGTGAAAATATTAGGAATACCACGTGTACAAAAGTAGGTTCATATTTCAACACAAGTTCTTAACATACTTGAGACAATTTTAAGCTAGGAAAAGGTACGAGGTATTACAAAACATGTGAATTATCCTTTTTATTTGTCTTAGAAGCAACTTTTTTAGCAGGTGATTTAGAAGAAGGGGAGAGTTTGAAAGTAGTAGTGACTTTGGACGATGAAATGGCTTTTTGGTTAGGCTGAGAGGATGGTTTCTAAGACACTAAGGGTTTTGGGACTTTAGCAATGATTGTCTTCTTCTTTGTTTTTGATCGAAGAAGAATATTAGGAGAGGAATCACGAGGTGGTGGAGAAGCAGAAGTAGCTACACGTTTACTTTTACTGGCTTTGAGTGCCTCTTCCAAGGAAGCATCTTCCCATTGTTTTTTACCCCAAGTATGAGGAGTAGAAATAATAGGGAAAGAGTTCACAAAAGCATTATCATCAACATCAATGGTGATGGTAGAGGGTTTTCATTTAAGATTAGATCTGGACCTTATAGGGATTAGGTTAGAAATTGGGATGTCATCTTGATCAAGAATTTGGAGAGGATTTGGGCGTGGTACTAAGGGTTCAGTTGATGGTGATGGATTTTGAAAAAATTTAGTAAAAGGGTTTTGTAGGTTCTTGAACATTGCAAAGTCGGTTAGTTTAATGGAAATTGGGGGCGGAATGAGTGGGGGTAAGTTAATGTTTGGATGAAGTATAATGGTAGTGAAGGGAATAGTAGTAGATTCTGTAGAGGAAGACGATGATGAAAACACCATTGAAGAAGTTGTTGTGATTGCGCAGAGGTTGAAGAAGTAATGAAGAGTAAGGAGAGGAAAGAAATGTATTTAAGAAGGAAAGAAGGAATATAAAACGTGATATGAAGTGTATGTGGTGGAAGAAATGTAATGATTAAGGGGTTTAGTTCTGATGGGAAAGGTCTGGAAGCCTTTTTGAAGAAGAAGGACTTTTGGGTTTTGGCGGTTTAAGTATAATGGAAAGAAACATGTAGACAACCTGTTTCTCTTTATGCTATAATGGGCTAGCAATAATCATACCTGAGTTCTGAATAAATAATGGAGAAAATTTCCTTGATGCTCAGTTTTTCTGCAAAATCAACACATAGCTAAGTCAATTTACCCTAAAATCTTGGAATTAGGATACACAATTAAATGTGTAAGACCTAATTAATCAATAATCACTTAAGAGCATCTTATTCTTGTCAATTATTGAGGGAGATTTGTACAATTTTAATCATCCCCAAGGTTAATCTATTTTTTTAAGTGTTCTCTACTCAAAGCCTTAGTGAATATATCAACAATTTAATCCTCAGTAGAATAAAACATTATTGATATATGACCTTTTTCAACATTATCTCTAAGAAAGTGATGCCTAATATCAATATGCTTAGTTCTTTTATGTTGAATCGGATTTTTGGCTATGTTGATGGCACTTGTATTGTTACAAAAAATAGGAACACATCCAACATCTATTCCAAAATCCATAAGTTGTTGCTTAATCCATAATAATTGGGTACAATAAGATCCTACAACAACATATCCAGCTTCAGCAGAAGATAAAGCTACAAAATTTTGCTTCTTAGTAGACCAGGTAATTGGACTTGATCCAAGGAAGTGTGTTATGCCTGTAGTGCTCTTCCTGTCAACCAAATATCCTACATAGTCAGCATCAAAATGTCCAAGCAAGTTGAAATTACAACCTTTTGGGTACCATAAACCAAGATCACTAGTTCCTTTAAGATATTTAAAAATCCTTTTTAAAGATTTTAGATGAGACTCTTTAAGATTTGCTCGAAATCTAGAACATAATGCTATACTTAACACAATATCAGGCCTGCTAGCTGTAAAATATAGCAATGATCCTATCATTCCTCTTTATATCTTTTACTCCACATCAGGACCTGTTTCATACAAATTAAGCTTTGTAGCAGTGGCAATTGTAACGCTAATTTCTTTTGTCTCTTCCATGGAGAATATCTTGAGAAGTTCTTTTACATACTTCTATTGATGGATTATTGTTCTTGATGTTGTTTGTTTTATTTGCAATCCCAAGAAGTAGTTTAGCTCCCCCATCGTGCTCATCTCAAATTCACAACTCATGAGTTTGGCAAAGTCATGAGTCATGTTCATGTTTGTAGAGCCAAAGATAATGTCATCTACATACACCTGCACCACCAACAAATCTTTGTCACACCCCCTTTTCAAAGATTAGATTTTAAGAATTTGAAAGAGTTTTTATAATTAAGTCACCAGAGATGAGAATTTGGTTCAAAAAGGATTATTTACTTTTAAACTCAGAGTCTCAACTTGGAATAATTGGGTGTGTCCAGTCATCTTTGGAAATCCTTTTTCAAAACTGTTTTTGACTCTTTTAAACTGATTCGCAAACAGAGATTCCGGCTAATGAATTCTGTTGACAAAGGGGAAAGTGTTAGGCACCCCTCGATCCCGTGGTTCGACCACGGTCGCTTGGGGGAGCATATCAGCTATTTTTGACACTATGAATGTATAAACCACATAAACACACAGCAATCAAATGAATAAAACAAAACAAATTCCAAAAAAAATATAATGTCCAGTCCAATTATACAGTCCAAAATATAAAAATGCGAAAAATATAAATCTTATTCTAAACTAATCATAGACTAAACTCCAATGCTTTACCCGAAGCCTCGGGTCTTCACCACGAACCTCCTTTGCGTACATTGCGTCGGGGCATTCCCCGGTGAATAAATACAAATGACCTTGGGGTATTCTCCGGCTAAATAAATACATTTGTTAGTGCAACAAATAAATCATTCAACAATTATTTTAAATCATCCAACAATTCACAATTCCTAAATTTGCCTACCCGACCTACCATTTGCCTACCAAATTTCAACCTATTATGATACTATTGCGTTTAACGACATCAATACTTATTTCGAATTAAACAATTGTCAATGAATCAAAATAATCAATATTCATTTTTATCACTTTTTAATTCTGCCTCCCAAATTTCCTTTCCACCAACATGATTAATCAAATTTCATACTAAGCAACAACAAATCACGTCAAATGAAATTGTTTAACCACCTTATCAAACGCATCAACCACATGAATCACGCAAATCATAACATCAACATCACATTAAAATAAAAATAGTAAGAAATAGAGTAGAAGAATTAGACCTCAATTCAATTTCAAAGGAGATAATCCTTCCGAATAGAACCGCATTCAAAGCCTCGAACCAAACCAAAACAATGAACAAACCAATCTCGATGTACCCTTTTTGTTCTATTTTCGAAATCCCAAATCAAAACCAAGAAATAATGAGATACCCATACTCGAACCCGTAGTCCCTGTCATTGCTTTATTCATTTTCTGGTAGATCTTGCCAAAATCAAGACTGGTTGGGTCAGTTCGGTGGTTTCCCAATGATTTTTGATGGATTTTCGTTGGGCGTTCGCCAGAAAAGGGACGGGGTTGGTTTTTTGGTGATTTACCGACGAGTTCCTGGTGTGAGATCGCCGAAACTGTTACCCTCGATATCCTCCTTTTTTAGCTCACATGTTTTACTCCCTCGCTCTCTCACAGTTTTATCTTCTCTCTCCCACTCAAACTCAGATCTTTATTATTTTTCTCTCACATTTCTCACTCTCTCTAGGATATCCCTTCGTCTCTCACTCCAATTTCTCAGTGTGTGTATCGAGTGAAAATTGAAAACAGTGGAGGATTGGTGTGTGGAATTTTTATGAGGGTCCGTAAAGAAGGTGGATTTTTGTGTTGCTGTGTTGTTTTTGTTCAAGAATGGGAGAGGATTTTTTTGTATACCAATTGTCTTCTTCTTTTATCTATCTTGAATGGAAAAAAATTAGAGGCTGTATATTGTTGATAGATAAGAAGAAGGAATGGAGTGTATATGTATGTTATCTGATGAAGAAGACACTCCAAAAAAATTGAGTTCTCGTGTGTATACCCCTATGGTATTCTTGTTCATGGAATCTTTTGTGGATGGGGAAAAGAAAAGAATGTGTTTTTGATGTGGTGGGCCCCCTTGTGAAATAATTGTGTTTGTTTGTTTATTTTTTTTATTATTGTTGTTATGAATGAAAAGCAAATATAGTGATGTGTTAGGTGAGTGTAGAGAGTTGTTTGATTAGGTGGGGTAGGTGGGGTAGGGTAGGAGGTAGGTAGGAAGACGTAAAAATGAGTAGAAATTAATATTTAGGGCAGACAAAATTACGTGTCTACATTATGCCCCTCTTTGGATGTAAACACAACGTCTTTTCAGACAAAGAAGTAGACAACGTGACATAATTTTGTCCCGATCATTATTCAAAAGAGAGGAAACATAAGGAAAGAGGGCCACCGAATCAACATAAAGACACCCTAACTACCCATCTTATGAAGGAAACCAGTCACTGATATATCAAAGGATTAGAAGGAGAGAGACTATACCGAGTTGGAGAGTCAAGTGAGGTTTCGTTGAGGTTCTAGTCCGCAGCCCTGTCATTACATCCAAATGAAAATTACAAGTTAAAACATAAATAAAACTATAAAATATTGATCTATGCAGCTTTCTTTGACTCTTGACTGACAATTTCTTCAGCTTGTTGTTCTGGTTCAACTTGTCACTTGATTTTTAGTTTCATCACCTTGTTACTTGACTTGCAATTTTATTACCTTGTTGTTTGACTTTCAACTTCATCACCCTATTCTTGACTTTCAACTTCTTCACCTTGTTGCTTGACTTGCAATTTTATTACCTTGTTGCTTGACTTTAAACTTCATCACCCTATTCTCCTAACTTGCTATTTTTTAATTTGTTGACTTTCAATTCCTTCACCCCTATTCTTTGGGCGAGCCACCCGACTTGCAATTTTATCACCCTTGTTCTTTAGGCAGGCATCCTGACTTTTAGTTTTCATCACCCTTGTTCTTCAGGCGGGCTCCTGACTTTCAATTTTTATTACCCTTGTTCTTCAGGAGGGCTCTTGACTTGTATTTTCTTTAACTTTTAATTCCATCACCCTGTTCTTCAGGCGGGCTTCTAACTTGTATTTCATCAACTTTCAATTCCATTACCCTGTTCTTCAGGCGGGCTCCTGACTTGTATTTCATCAACTTTCAATTCCATCACCCCGTTCTTTAGGAGGGCTCCTGACTTGCAATTTCATCAACTTCCAATTTTATCACCCTGTTCTTCAGGCGGGCTCCTGACTTTTATTTCATCAACTTTCAATTCCATCACCCCGTTCTTCAGGTGGGTTCCTGACTTGCAATTTCATCAATTTCCAATTTCATCACCCTGTTCTTCAGGTGGGCTCCTGACTTGTATTTTTATCACCCTTGTTCTTTAGGTGGGCTTCCTTACTTTCAATTTTCATCACCCTTGTTCTTCAGGCGGGCTTCCTGACTTTCAATTTTCATCACCCTTGTTCTTCAGGCGGGCTTCCTGACTTTCAATTTTTATCACCCTTGTTCTGCAGGCGGACTTCCTGACTTTCAGTTTTTATCACCCTTGTTCTTCAGGCGGGCTTCCTGATTTTCAGTTTTTATCACCCTTGTTCTTCAGGCGAGCTTCCTGACTTTTAATTGTCATCACCCTTGTTCTTCAGGCGGGCTTCTTGACTTTCAATTCTCATCACCCTTGTTGTTTAGGCGGGCTTCCTGACTTTCAGTTTTCATCACCCTTGTTCTTCAGGCGGGCTTCCTGACTTTTAATTTTCATCACCCTTGTTCTTCAGGCGGGCTTCCTGATTTTTAATTGTCATCACCCTTGTTCTTCAGGCGGGCTTCCCGACTTTCAATTCTCATCACCCTTGTTCTTCAGGCGGGCTTCCCGGCTTTCAGTTTTCATCACCCTTGTTCTTCAGGCGGGCTTTCGGACTTTTAATTTTCATCACCCTTGTTCTTCAGGCGGGCTTCCTGACTTTCAGTTTTCATCACCCTTGTTCTTCAGGCGGGCTTCCTGAAATCACATTAAAACTAAAGTGAAAATTATTCTAACAAAGATTATGATAGGAAACGAAAAATAAAATTCTATTTTCCAGGAGGGTCTTGAACAAAAATTAAATTCCCATTTTTTCAGGAGGATCCTGAAATGAAGTTCCGAATAACGGGAATTAAATTTTCTTTTTGCCCTAATTTATTATCAAAAGTCTTTGCAAGTGTCAAACCCAATCACTACTACTTGTAACAATGCATAATGCAAAGATGAATCAAGATTTTTATCAACAAATGCACCCATTCAAGGGTAAAATTGAATGACCGAGACCAACGAGTTACTCTTTTAAAAGTGAAAGTGAAAGATCTTTACCAAAAGTGCATCTTTTAGGATTAAAGACCCAAATTAGGATGTGCACCTTCTAGCCATGAGACATGAAATACCCAAATTAGAGAATGTGTCTCTTGAGGGTCCCAGATGATTAGTTTTACCATGATTGCAATTACCAAACCTGTACAACACCACTGCTCTTGCATTTTTAGAAATTAGGAATTGCACCTCTGGTTACTTATGCTTTGAATCCTTTGATTTGAAGGTAGTAATTGTTCCTGTTTCATAAAAAGAAAAACTTGTGAGTTTAAACACGGAGATTGGCTTGCAGTTGTGGCTTTCCTGACACCTTCTTTAGTGCTCATTCCCTTCATTTTGTTTTAGATTGCTGACACTTGCCCCAGTTTTGTCACTTCATTGACCCAAGTTCAGATTATTAAGAGTGACTCTGCAACAAACACAGTTTCTTTTCTTTGCCATGTTTCTCAGATAAACCCTTCGAATCTTGGTATTTCCATAAGTTCCTAAACTTGTCTGTTGACAGACTTTCTACATACTTTATTTCAGCTCACAATCATGTCTCTTTCATATGACGACCCTTTGTCTTGCTTTGTGCAATTGAAGAAGCTGATAGCCAATATTGAAATCTTTTCTCACTTGTCTTGACATGGACTAAACTCAAAGGCATAGAAAAAAAATGACAAAGATTTTTATTTGGACAACTGACTCAAGAAAAAAATAAAATAAAGAGAAGAAAGAAAAGACAATGAATGTCCCTATTTGAAACAAAGAAACAAAAAATTTATCTAAAATGACAATCAACTCTAATGATTATGCCATGCATTTGGATTAAGCTGCCTGATTTTTCATCCAAACTTTCACCAATTGTTGTTGAGTTAACGGTCTTGAAACTGAATTACTTCCTTAGGTCAATTACATTCAAGACTTTATTCGGCTAGTGACACCTTGAAGGGTTTTCGCCAATAAGCCTCTCCCATTTTTCTCTCAGCTAACTATTGCCTTATGGTGCCCGTGATGATTTTCACCAATAAGACTCTCTCATTTTTATCTCTCTCATCTTACTATCTTCTTACGATGCCCGTGAGGGTTTTCAATGATAAGACTCTCTCATGTTCATTTTTCTCATGATTCCTTATGCTGAGGAAGACAAGTAGTTCCCAAAATGTGGCATCATATCCATTGCATGCTTAGCCTTAACATTCTCAAATATTGATCTGAAGGTCTTTCTTTGGTTGTAACTTGGCTTTTAGATAGGGTTATAAAGAAAGGATGGCATGGGTCTCAAACGACACTTGAAGTGGGGTGAGACTTACAACTTTTGGAATCGACTCAAACAATGAGCATTACCTCATGCCCCAGTTTTTTTTGACTGGGCAATTCTTAATTATTTATTTGGTTGGACCGAGTTCAGAGTAGAGCAGCCTACGTATCTCACCCCCAACAGAGAAGAATCAGGTCATGCGTAGTTCTGACAATTTATTCTTTTGCTTGATTCTGACTTCTCTTTTTCTCTTTTATTGACCCCTTTTCCCTTTGAAACTTTTCTGACTCTATTTTTCTTGACACTATTCTCTTTACTTTCTTTTTGGACATATTTTCTTCTTTTTTTTTTTTTTTGAAATTTCTCCAACTGTGTTGTTTTGCTTGATACTTTTCGTTTGAGCTTTGCTGACTCTATCTTGATTCCAAAAGAGGGGTATGAAAGAAAAATAACACTAAGGCTCAAATGGGGTAATCAAAGGATGACACAATATTTGGATAGCAGAATGAAATGTCTTCGTCATATCAATCCTTGAAGATGCTAGTACATAGCATGCAATGGGAAAGTACATGATCAATATCACTTATGACATGTTTTACAACACTAACTTGCCCCGAGCATATGTGCCACCTCTTCTTCTACACTTGTCGAACATACAACTCCACATTTGTTGTACATCCCTCACATTGAATGACTCATGCTTTCGTGGAGTTGATTTTTGTTCTTTTCCTCGAGAGCACACATCCACTATTTGACCTAATTGAGCTATGTTTTTCAATTGATGACCAAGTCATTCTTGTGATTCTCAAAAGAATTGCCTTAATTTGAGAGAAGGCTTCAATATAGTCACCAAATGTGTCAACACTCTATAAATTTTCTCAGATGCCTTTTCTAACTTCAGCCCTCTGATTCAAAGTTCAAAACTGGATTTTTAAGATCAGGCTTAAAATTTCATTAACATGTCGTATCACTAGAATCAACATAAAATGTATTGTGTAAAGAAAACAACCAAACAACACATATTTATAATACAAAGGAAAAGGGACATTTCATTTAGTTGAAATAAAAGAGAAAGAGATTTGAACATAAACGACAAAAGGGACAAAACAATATAGATCCCGAACTATATCCTTGAAATAATTCAAAAAATAGAAAAGGAAACAAAACAAACTACCAAACCTCTTCCTAGTAGGGAGAGGTGTGACTCCCCAATTGCTCAACCTGACAACTTAGCCACTGGTTTGCATATCAACATGACTAGAGCTTTCCTTACTGTTAATGTTCTGCACCATAATTGATCTATATTGAATCATCTTTTCTATTTCTCTTTTCAAAGCACGACAATTTTTAATACTGTGATCCTGAACATTAGAATGATATGCACATCGTACATTAGGATAAAAACCTCTTGAATGTCGGTCAGGAATATACCCAAGGAGAGGAGTGATTATGCCCCAATGTACCAATCTCTGGAATAAACTAACATATGACTCTCCAATTGGTGTGAAACTATCCTTTGACTTCTGTCTTATTTCATTGTTTAGCTTGGATTGAAAATCGGGCCTAGAAGGGCTTTGGTATGTTTGTGGAGCTGGAGGGTGACTCTGAGGAGTTGGCGCGCACCATTGTGAATAAGAAAAGAGCTGAACATATGGATAGCGCAGTATACTAGATAAGGTGGTGGGGAAATAGAGTATAATGGCTTTTGGGAGGAATTATAGAGAGCTTGGGAATGAACTTAGGCTTGCGACTGACGGTAACGACGACGTCACCTTCTTGGATGTGCTTGTTCTCCAACTACATTAGCATTTGCATCTTTCTCATTCTTCTTCCCTTCAGTTTTCCTTAATTTATTACAATATTGTCCCAAATGTTCCACGGATTCCCCATGTCTATCTTGCTCCTCAATTTTCGACATCTCAAGGATTGGAGGGGGGTTAACACTTGAAGACATGCCCCAGTTTTTATATGAAACATCTTCTTTACCTGCTAGTCCTAGGGAACTTTTTATAGCATCTTTTGTACCCTTAATTTTTCCAACCATTTTCTCTGGCTCTTCTATCACGCTAGGCTTCTTGTTAATAAACTTTAGTGGTTCAATTAACTTAAAAGTGTACTCAGGAGTATAACCAAAATCACCAAAAGTATTGAACATGGGTCCACTAGAATCATGGGAAAGCACAACCGTTGGGTGACTAGCCAATGTGGAGGTCTCAACAGAGTTTTGAGCAATAAAATCACCGACAACATACGGCGTTATGAATGTAATAGGCTTATGCTGTGGATCTAAAAAAATAGTTGTGGAAGTATTGGGGTGTATTTGATGTGGAATGGATTCTGAGGCATGCTGTGGTGCATCAACAATAGGAAACTGACTTTGCGACTTTGGTGAAAAATTGAGGTATTTGTAGGATCAACAATGAGGAATGGGGGAGGTGGCAACCCACTGACCCATGCTCGATACATTTCCATCATTTGTTGTCTTAGTCTCAATTTCTCTTCCTTTAAATTCTCATTTTCCTGACTCTTTGTTTGATCCATGAGGTCACTCTTTATATCCTTGTTGGACACAATTAATCCTTCCTTGGATTTGGCGTGATAAGGA
This sequence comes from Capsicum annuum, assembly GCF_002878395.1. NCBI lineage: Eukaryota > Viridiplantae > Streptophyta > Magnoliopsida > Solanales > Solanaceae > Capsicum > Capsicum annuum. The sequence continues at coordinate 217,379 of NC_061122.1, read as the reverse complement.
GGACTAGCCAAGATGCCACAAACCAACCACCTTAAACTAACTGAATAAGAGATAACAAATGTGTTAGAGTTCATCATTTTTTCAAAACATTTTTTTTAAGGTCGCCGAACCCGAGAAGGGCGCCTACGTATCTCACTCTCAAAAGAGGAGAATCAGGTGTACGTAGTTCGCGATGTTTTGGCATAACATGGCCGAACAAACTCTCTTTCTTTTTTTTTTCTTGAAAGAAAAAATAATAAATTGTCAATTTTTTTTTTGTTGGTTTAAATCCCTTAAGCAAAAATGAAACCTGTGATTATCAGCGAAAATCTTTTTTTTTTTATTTTTTTTTTCATACGAAAAGATGCATGGATTAACTAATTTATTACCACATGAATTATTCTTTCACTTTTTTTTTTCAAAAAATATTTACACAATTTTATTTTATTCCGAAATTCATGCAAAAAATGAAACTTAAAATTCTCATGAAAAAATCCTCCTCCCTTTTTTTTTATTCTTCAGATGAAACAACTTGTGCAAACGACAAATCTAAAATGAAGAGAAAACCTCTTCTTTTTTTTTTCTTTTATCATTATTTTCAAAATATACAAACAAAAAATCTTTTTAAATTTTGAATTTTGAATTTTGAATTTTGAATTTTGAATTTTGAATTTTGAATTTTGAATTTTATCCAAAAATGAAAACTAAAAATATTAAGGAATTTTTTTTTTTTGTAATAATTTTTTTTTCAAGGCATATAAAAACACCTAACTTATGATTACCAAAGAAAAATCTTTTTAAGTTTTCAATTTTAAATTTCATACGAAAATGAAATTTGAAACTATTAAAGAAAAATCTTTTTGTGATCTTCTTTTAGAGATATATATGATACGTACTCTAAGAAATAGTGAAAAAAATATTTTTAAATTTTTTAAATAAGATCCTCGAACCCACAATAGTCTGCCTACATATCTCACTCCTGAGAGAGGAGAATCAGGGGTGCGTAGTTCATCCAAGTTGGACAATTAAGGATTAACTGACAAACTGAAGAGACACAACTAAAAACTGATGAATAAAATCTTTTTGGGTTTTTAATTAGACACTTCAAATAAAACTAACACCAACAAATATGAAGGAAAAAAAATCTTTTTGGTATTTTCGTTATATGAAATGTACAAAACTTCTAACATCACTTTTTTTTTTTGAATTTTCCTTTTATAAAAAGACTCCTATTAAACAAAAGATCTTTTTGAATTTTTCAAATTATGCATGCTTGCTAAAGAAGACAATGAAAAATCTTTTTGATGCTTTTGGTTTTTTTGGGGGGAAATGAGTGCAAAAGGTAAAAAATAATTTTTTTGGATTTTTGAATCGTGAAAAACAAAAATCATAAAGAACTCTAAAATACTACGAAACAATCTTTTTTCACCCTTCTTTTTCGACTCACTTTTTCTTTCTTTTTCCTCTTTTTTTTTTTCAATTTTTCCTTGCCTACACACTTGATTTTTCTGGCACATGCTTCCCCAAATCAATCCGTCAAATGACCATATTACCCTTAAAGATGCAAAATTTAGCATGTAGAGATGCTTTAGAGGTGAGTCTCCTACAAAGGGCCACGTGGGTCCTGCTAGGTCTCAATATGATGCACATAAGTATGACCTAAAGGCTGACCTACGCTGGAGTTTACTAACAAGGTTCTTCGGAGGAGCGTATGGTCAATAGTGGCTGCTTTAGTTGTCCACCTACTCCATACCAGCCAACGGCTCCTCCCCTAAGATAAGGGTGACTCAACTATAGGTCGTGTACACAGCGTGTACTACAGACTTGTTGCAGAAAGAAAGCCTAGGGGTAGACATATGATGCCAGATATAAAAGCGGTAACACATAGGATAAATACTGTACACAAAGAGCATGAAAATATTCCACAATGATAAAACAATAACACAAAACAACACAAAAAAAATGTTTATACAGTTATAGTGCCAAACAAAGCTGATACGACTCCAAAATAAGCTCGAATTCTGAACAAGGTTCCCCAGCAAAGTCATTATCCTGAAAACTGACTCATTGGCTATTGTTAACATTATCAATGGAGATTAGGAGGTACCTTGGACTGTTTCTATGGAGGTCAAGACTATTAATAGGATCAAAAGTGCCATATCAATAAGAGTACAACACTCCTTAAGGGAGGGAAATACTCTTGCTGATTTTTTTGCTAACCTAGTTTTTAGTTTTGCAGGTACCTATGAATTAAGCTCAATTCAGGAAGTCCCAAGTGCAGGAAAAAAAATTATTAATCTTGATAAGATAAACACCCCAACCATGAGAATCAGAAAAACAAATATCTCAAGCAATTGCAACTATTAAGCACAAATCTCAAGTTATACTGTACAATTTTCATTACTGAGTTACAAGTGAGGCTATTGGTGAATTTTTGAGTAGTTGGTTGTAAAGTCTGAAGCAATTTCTAGTGGTTGACAGTACCTGCACCTGGTGAGAGCATTGAGGTGTTCATTGGGTACTAAACCAGGACTTAACTACACTATTCATATTCTTCATCGTAGACAAGATTCTTTCAATCAGTTCCAGGGTTGCAAGTATAACCATTTTGAGGTAATAATCGATTTTAGTATATTGAATTTATATGGTGGTATTAATTCTTGTTGGGATTCAATCCATAAAAGGAAAGGTAATGAAATTGAAAGTTATTTCAAAAGGGGTTAGATGTACCTGAGTTACACTCATAAGATGATGAGGTTCTTCAGCTTCTAGATCTAAGTTAAAGCTCCTAATCTTGTATCCATGCATCATTAGAGAAATCATGTTAAGATAAGAGATCTAGCTTATATGGGGTTCCAGCTATATTAAAAACGAGGATGACTTACTTTGTCATTGATTATTAGAGATGCCGGCAACTTCATCCAGATTTAACTAGCACAAAGTGTCTTTAATCACCAACATATTGGGGATTCGACCTTCATTACAAGGCAAACCAATACCAGCTTCTTTGTATTGGTTGAGCTAAATGAGGAACATTGATGCTTCCAAATTTTCCAATTTCTCGACGGGAAGCACCATGGAAATGGTTCGTCTGACTGTGAGGAAGATGGACTTTCCTAATCTAATGTTGGGACATTTTGCTATTTGTTTTGTTGTCTGGTTTATTATTGATGGGTTTGGGCCAGGTCTTAATTTTGGGCCTGGCCTTTACTTGTATTGAACATTAAGTCTCTTTATTTAATAAATGGGTTGTTAGCCTGGTTTTGGATTAAAAAAAAAAGGTTTCCCAGCAGAGTCGCCAGAGCTGTCACACCCCCTTTTCAACTAAAAAGATTAGATTTTAAGAATTTGAAAGGGTTTTTATTATTAAGTGACCAAAGATGAGAATTTATTTCGAAAAGGATTATTTACTTTTAAACTCAGAGTCGCCACTTGGCATTATTGGGTGTGCCAAGTCACCTTTGAAAATCCTTTTTCAAAACTGTTTTTGACTCTTTTAAACTAATCCGCGAACAGAGATTCCGGCTAAGGAATTCTGTTGACCGAGGGGAAAGTGTTAGGCACCCCTCAATCCCGTGGTTCGACCACGATCGCTTGGGGGAGTATATCGGCTATTTTTGACACTATGAATGTATGAACCACATAAACGCAACAATCAAACGAATAAAACAAAACAAATTCCAAAAAAAATATAATGTCCAGTCCAATTATACAGTCCAAAATATAAAAATGCAAAAAATATAAATCTTATTCTAAACTAATCATAGACTAAACTCCAATGCTTTACCCGAAGCCTCGGGTCTTCACCACGAACCTCCTTTGCGTACATTACGTCGGGGCATTCCCCGGTGAATAAATACAAATGACCTTGGGGTATTCCCTGGCTAAGTAAATACATTTTTTAGTGCAACAAAATAAATCATTCAACAATTATTTTAAATCATCCAACAATTCACAATTCCTAAATTTGCCTACCCGACCTACCATTTGCCTACCGAATTTCAACCTATTATGATACTATTACGTTTAACGACATTAATACTTATTTCGAATTAAACAATTGTCAATGAATCAAAATAATCAATATTCATTTTTATCACTTTTTAATTTTGCCTCCCAAAATTCCTTTCCACCAACATGATCAATCAAATTTCATACTAAGTCAACAACAAATCACGACAAATGAAATTGTTTAACCACCTTATCAAATGCATCAACCACATGAATCACGCAAATCATAACATCAACATCACATTAAAATAAAAATAGTAAGAAATAGAGTAGAAGAATTGGACCTCAATTTTATTTCAAAGGAGATAATCCTTCTGAATAGAACCGCATTCAAAGACTCGAACCAAACCTAAACAACGAATAAACCAATCTCGATGTACCCTTTTCATTCTATTTTCGACATCCCAAATCGAAATCAAGAAATAACGAGATACCCATACTCAAACTCGTAGTCCCCATCACTGCTCCATTTATTTTCCGATAGATCTCATCGAAATCGAGACTGGTTGGGTCAATTCGGTGGTTTTCCAGTGGTTTCCGATGGATTTTTGTTGGGCATTCGCCAGAAAAGAGATGGGGTCGGTTTTTTGATGATTTACCGGTGAGTTCCAGGTGTGAGATCGCCCGAACTATTACCCCCGATCTCCTCCTTTTTAGCTCACATGTTTTACTCCCTCACTCTCTTGTAGTTTTATCTCCTCTCTCCCACTCAAACTCAGATCATTATTATTTTTCTCTCGCATTTCTCACTCTCTCTCGGATCTCCCTTCGTCTCTCACTCCAATCTCTCAGTGTGTGTGTGTGTAGAGTGAAAATTGAAAACAGTGGAGGATTGGTGTGTGGAATTTTTATGAGGGTCCTTGAAGATGGTGGATTTTTGTGTTGCTGTGTTGTTATTGTTCAAGAATGCGAGAGGATTTTTTTTTTATATACCAATTGTCTTCTTCTTTTATCTATCTTGAATGGATAAAAATGGAGTATGTGTATTGTTGATGGATAAGAAGAAGGAATGGAGTGTATGTGTGTGTTTTCTGATGAAGAAGGCACTCCAAAAAAAATTGAGTCCTCGGGTGTATACCCCTATGGTGTTCTTGTTCATGGAATCTTTTGTGGATGGGGAGAAGAAAATAATATGTTTTTGATATGGTGGGCCCCCTTGTAAAATGATTATGTTTGTTTGTTTGTTTCTTTTTATTATTGTTGTTGTGAATGGAAAGCAAATATAGTGGTGTGTTAGGTGAGTGCAGAGAGTTGTTTGATTAGGTAGGGTAGGTGGGGTAGGGTAGAAGGTAGGTAGGGAGAGGTAAAAATGAGTAGAAATTAATATTTAGGGTGGACAAAATTACGTGTCTACAATCTTTTGCATCAGTTTTCAAGAAAAGAATGTTTTCAATTTTACCTCTAGTATGTCCATGCTCCAGTAGAAACTTTGACAATCTCTTATACCAAGCTCGTGGAGCTTGTTTCAACCCATACAAGGCCATAGCCAGTTTATACACATGATCAAGGAACTCCTTGCTTTCAAACCCTGGAGGTTATTTAACATATAACACGTCTTTGAGAATGCCATTCAAGAATGCACTCTTAACATCCATTTGATATAGAATGAACTCCATATAGGTAGCATATGCCAAAAGTAATCTAATAGCTTCAATTTTGGCTACAGGAGCAAAGGTCTCATCAAAATCTGTGCCTTCTTATTGATTGTATACTTGGACCACCAATCTTGCCTTGTTCCTTGTAATTGTTCCATGCTCATAAACTTTATTTCTATGCACCCACTTAGTCCCAATTACTGTTCTATCTTCTGAAAGAGGAACTAAGTGTTATATTTTGCTTCTCTCAAACTGATTTAACTCTTCCTGCATGGCTTTGATCCAATCGGCATCAAGTAATTCCTCAGTTACCTTCTTTGGCTCAATATTTGATAGGAATGCCTTGAAAGCACACATACTTCTTAATCTAGATCTTGTAGTGATCCCATAAGTGATATCAGTGAGAACATTATCAATAGGATGTGATCCTTGGTAATTGTAGCCTTTAGGGACCAAGCCTAGTGAGCTACTAGGATCACTGCTGATATTCTGAGCTGGGGTATTTAGTGGCTCAGTTCCCCCTGTCACTGTGCCTCCAGATTCAGTTCCCCCTGTTGAAGTTTCTCCATGTTTGGTAGCTCTAGTCGATGAACCAGGTTGTGTAACCTGTTTCTCAAAGTCACTTCCTTCCTACAGGTTAGTCTTAACATAAGATTCATCAAAAAACTACATGCATGCTTTCTTCAACATAGTTTGTTCTGATGTTTAGAACCCTATAAGCCTTATTATGAAGTGAGTAACCTAAGAATATTCCCTCATCACTTTTGGTTTCAAATTTTCCCAGATATCCTTTCCATTATTATGTATGAAACATTTACAACCAACGGTTCTAAAATGAGAAATATTTGGCTTTCTTCCTTTTAGTAATTCATAGGGAGTTTTCTCTAACATAGGTCTGATCATGCACCTACTTATGATATATGCAACAACACTTATTGCCTCAGCCCACTGGTTTTTAGTAATATTTACTGCAAGCATCATTGTTCTAGCCATATCTTCCAAGGTTCTATTCTTCCTTTTAACCACTCCATTTGTTGTGGTGTTCTAAGAGCAGAAAAGTTATGATCTATACCATTTGCTGAACAAAATTCTAAGAACTTGACATTCTCAAATTCTGTACCATGGTCAGATCTTATGGAAACTAATGAAGTGCCCAGTTTTTTTTTTTCAATTTTCTTGATAAAAGTTGCAAAGATATCAAAGGCATCTTCTTTAGAGGCTAAAAACAAAGTCCAGGTGAACCTCCAAAAACTACCTTTTTCCACCTCTGCTTTGAAGCCTCATTGGTCCACAAGATCCATATGAGCCAGGTCAAGGCACTTGGTAGTGCTAACATGGTTCTTTGACTTAAAAAAAGATCTTACCTACTTCCCCCTTACACAAGAACTATATAACTTTTCCTCTTTAAACTTGGTCTTGGGTAATCCCATTACCATATCTTTGGAGGAAAGTGTGTTTAGTTATTTCAGACTTACATGTCCAAGTCTTCTGTGCCAAAGGAGGGGATCATTTTCTATTGCACTTAGAAAAGTCAACAATGGTCCTGGTATTGCCATTATGTCAGCTTTGTATATATTTCTGTTTCTTCTAGCAGTGAGAACAATCTTCTTGGTGTCCATTTTCTTGACTTTGATACCTGCAGAAGTGAAAATAACTTTATTACCTTTATCATACAGTTGTGAAATGCTCAGCAGGTTGTTCTTCAATCCTTCTACAATATAGACATCTTCCAATGCTCTTGACTCAGATGAGCCAATTTTTACAACTCTAGTAATGATTTCTTTTTTTCCATCACCAAAAGAAACTCTTACTCCATTGATTTTTGAGAGTGAAAGGAACTTTTTCTTATCACCAGTCATGTGTCTTGAACAAGCACTATCCAAGTACAAATAACTTTTGCTTCCTTTCACTTTCTCTTGCAAAAGAAATTAATGGTTAGACTTAGGAACCAAACAATCTTGGGTCTTGATTTATGAGTAAAAGGATGAATCAAATTTCTTCAAGTCCATGATGATAACATGTAGTGCAACCTGTTTCTCTGACCTGAACCAATTTTTTTCTTTTTGTTCTGAGAGAATCTATTGGCCAGGTTTGACTGTTTGATCTGCTATTAGCAGCTACTGGAAATTCAGTGGTTAAATATCCAAGGTTCCCACAGATATAACATAAATCTTTAGGATCAACACTACCTTTGTGGAATCCCAAACTAGCCTTTTCATTGTAAGTTCTTTCACTCAATTTATAAACAATTCTTGATGAGTTTGTCCACCTATTTGCTCTTTCAAGATTAGGTTTCGGTTTAGAGATCTCTTGACTCAGTTTGTTTATTATGTCAGCTGCATTACTGCACTCTAGTTTACATTTTTCTAGTTCAAGTTCAACACTTTCTTGTTCTTTACTCATGGCTATTTCCCATTTTTAGTGAGAGTCAATTTAAGGATTTCAGACTTAAAATCATTATTAGAAGAAACAAGTTTTGCAACCTATTTCTTGAGAGTGCAATTTTTATTGTCAACTGTAACTTTACAGGCCTTTAATTCAATGAGATAAAATTTAAGGCTTGCAAAACTATTGAACAACTCATCCCTATCAAAAGTCAATTCTTAGAAATCATCAATTAGTGCACTCATCAAGGAAACAAGTTTTGATTTAGAAAACAAGTGTAGTTTTTCTTTAAGTTCAAGTATGCTTACCTCAGTAGCATTATCTTCTTCATCTAGGTCTGAATCTCCAAGTGCCATAAATGCAGTTTCATCAGCTTCATCATCATCTGAGTCAGACCCCAAGCTGCTATTATTGCATATTCCTCCTTCTTTTTTGCCTTTTCTTTTAGTTCCTTTTCAGCCCTTTTTTTCCACTCTATTTCCCAGACTGGACAGTTTCTGATCTGATGATTAGTCTTACCACACTTGTAGCATCTATTTGGATTGTCATTTGAACACTTCTTGCTACTTGTTTCCTTATTTTCTTGAAGAATTTGCTGAAGTTTTTGGTTATGAAGGCAACTTATTCCTTATCAAGTTCAAATTCATCATCACTATCAGAAGCCTTCAAATTTCCAACCAGTGTACCCAAGGTCATTCCTGCAAGATCCTTATTAGCCTCCCTAATTGAGTTACCTTAACATTCCATTTTGTTTTTGGAAGTACCCTTAGTACCTTTTCAACTTTTTCCTCCCCAGTGATGACTTTGCCCAAGGAAGTCAGCTCATTTGTTAAAGCTGTAAGCCTTGTCATCATCTCATGCAAGGATTCATTTTCTTTCATCTTGAATGCCTCATACTCAGTAAAGAGAAGGGAAATTCTAAATTTCCTTACCTGAGAGGTACCCTCATGCGCATTTACCAATGCATCCCAAATTTTCTTAGCAGTGGTGCAAGTTGTCACATTGTTATATTCAGCAGGTCCTAATCCACAAACTAGGATGTTCTTAGCTTTTGTATTTTTCCTTAGAGCCACCATGTCATCAGCGGTAAATTCACTCCTTAGCTTTCTGATTTGTTCACCATCAACCATCTTCATTAGAATAGTAGGACCATCAGTAATCCTATCCCACAGTTCATAGTCTTCACCTTGGATAACATCTCCATCCTTGCTTTCCATCAGATAAAGTGAGAGCCATCAAAAAATAGAGGTCTAGTGGTTGACTGACCTTCACTATGACTAGTAGGAGGTGTAGAATTCATCATTATGATCTTTTCTTAGGTGCTAGCCTTATTTAAGATAACCTCGCTCTGATGCCACTTGTTAAAGTGCTAGCCTTACCAATTTTAATATTTTACTTTACTTAGTAGCCTATTTATGGAACATGTAAGCTAACATGGTTCACAAAAGTAAAACTTGAGCACAATATTTTTACGTGAAAAATACTCTGCTCAAGAAAGGTGTAAAAAATCATGACCTGTACCTCTACATGATTTAACCCCAACTTCACTGTAACTCTTGAGCCTCAACAATCAACAAATTACATGACTTCTTGTAAACTAGAAATTAAAACTTCTAACTCCTACTTCTACAAAACACTAATCTTCCCAAGATAAGTGTTCCCAAGTCTTCGAGTTTCCCAACTTGAAAACGTTAATCCTAACTCATTTTATACTTCATTGAGACTAGAGATTACAACTCAATATGACTCAATAACCAACCTATTACACAAAGTCTATGACTTTAAGTAAAGGAACAGGTTGCTCCTCTAGCTCCATCAAATTATAGAACTGATTTGCTCATTGTTGACTATCTTTTCAGTGCATAAGTGAAACACTTGACTGTTGTTTGTTGTATTTAAGCCAACTCCTAATGGATTCCTTTAGTTTATGTACTCTTCTTTCTTCAATAGGACTCCCAGGTAGTTTCACTTACTCTTTGTTGGTGTCTCTCTCTCCTTACTTGAATAGGACTCTTCTATTTTATCTCATAGTCTTTGCTGGACTTCTTAATCAACTCAGCTTCTAGATGCTGCACTTATCCTCTCCTTTTCATCTACTTTAGATGATGTGATAAGTGTTGAGAGAATGTTACTTATCCACTTCTATTTTTACGCAATGTCATCTTACCAGTAGTTTTTCCTGTGACTTGTTCACTTGTGTGGAACAACTTGCACAACATGTTTCCTACATATGTCCATCACCAAAATTTCACATTCCCTAACAAAAAGACTCGTAATACCAAAAAGATCTCATACCTAAAATTTGAGACTATCTATGAGAGATTTGTTTAGTGAAACATAGTTTGTTAGAACAATGTCTTCTAATAACCTCCATATCTTTTTTCTTTCTTTTTTCTCGATGGTGGAATGCATAAGATACGTTGAATGTTTATAGTAAGTTAAGCAGTGGTATTATGTAATTTTTTTCAAAAATGAATTATTGGTATAAGTAGCAAAAAATTGAACAGATATAGTAGACGTTTGGCCATTATCCTAAAATATTTTGGAGTTAGGGTTGGAGTTGAAGTTGGAATCGGAGTTGTGTTTGATCATGTAAATAAAGTAGATTTTTTTTTATTTTTTATGAGAGATAAATTGTACTTGATTTTAGTTTTTCAAAAGTAGTTTTCACTCCAATAAAATAACTCTTATGATCAAACATTATAATTTAAAAAACGTAAAAAATTCTTACAGCTAAACGGGCTATAGGCAAATTTTTGTCATGATGATCCAACCAACATTTGTACTTATTATTACCCATTTGTTATGGAATTATCGACATCCATGTGTCCAACTTAAATGACGTGTGTCATCCCTTACCACTTTTTACATTGGATTCCATCTTCTAATTGCCTAGAAATAGCCCTTGTTTATGTAGAAATGAGATAAACGAAAAAAATCAATAATAACAATATTCTCACTTGTTTCATTACTGCAACTTTATTTATTTTGTGTGTTTGGTTGCTTTCTTTACTTAATTTGTCGATTTGACGAAACAAATTTCTCGCAATTAGGGGAAGAAAAACGTGAACTTAAAGAGAAATTGCGTGAAAGGTCCTATCATTATCTCATTTTGATTCACGTAACTCCATATGTGAAAGTGAGATCCGGAAGATCATTCACTTACAAAAATTAGCAAATCAAATGTCAGATGCATTTACTGATTTGAAAAGGATAATCAAGTCACATATCCCTGCAGCGACTGTGCCTATCTGAATTGAAGTTCCAAAAGAACCATCTTCTAATGTCGTAGCTTCTGAATCCCAAGTATGGGTGAAGCGTGGCAGATCATTGGGTTCAAAGGATAAAAATCCTAAAAAAGAAGCACGAAAAATGAGAAAGTTCATATTATTAAAGATTATCCCGAAGAGACTCAAAATCTGATTAGTCCTGATATTCCTGAAGAAATCGGTGAACTCGAGACTCAAGTGAATGAAGAACTTTCAATAAGTTCTACTAGTGATGAGGTAAATTTAGATCGATCGAAAATTATGGTGGATAATGTGTTTGCATATAATATTGCACTAAATATCATGCAAGACAATGAGGACCTTGAACCTCTATCTTTAGAAGAATGTCGACGAAGAAAAGATTGGCCAAAATGTCAAGAGGCGATTCAATCTGAATTGAACTCACTTGCTAAACGAGAGGTTTTTGGACCTGCAGTCCAAACCCCAGATGGTGTAAAATCAGTCGGCTATAAATGGGTCTTCGTATGTAAAAGAAATGAGAAAAATGAAATTGTAAGATACAAGAAACGCCTTGTTGCACAAGGATTCTTTCAAAGACCTGGTGTCGACTATGAAGAAACATATTCACCTGTTGTGGATGCAATAACATTTCGATACCTCATCAGTCTAGTTGTACATGAAAATCTTGAAATTCATCCAATGGATGTGGTTACAGCTTATCTTTATGGTTCACTTGATAATAATATTTACATGAGAATCCTGGAAGGATTAAAAATGCCTGAAGCATATAGTTCAAAGTCTTGAGAATTATTTTCTATCATATTATAAAAATCGTTGTACGGTCTAAAACAATCAAGGCGTATGTGGTATAATCACCTAAGTAAGTACTTCAAAAATGAAGGATACATAAATGATGTTATTTGTCCTTGTATTTTCATTAATAAAACGGTGTCAGGGTTTGTCATACTCGCTGTTTACGTGGATGATATAAATCTCATCAGAACTCCAGAAGAGGTCCGAAAGGCAGTTGAATATCTAAAGAAAGAGTTCGAAATGAAAGATCTTGGAAAAATAAAACTTTGTCTTGGTCTGCAAATTGAACATTTAGCAGACGGGGTATTCATCCACCAAACTGCCTATACACAGAAGGTTTTGAAACGATTTTACATGGACAAAACATATCCATTAAGTACTATGGTTGTTCGTTCACTTGATGTAAGCAAAGATCCATTCCGACCTCTGGAAGAGGGTGAAGAGATTCTTGGTCCTGAAGTACCATATCTAAATGCCATTGGTTCACTTATGTACCTCACTAATGCTACAAGGCCGGATATAGCATTTTCTGTTAGTTTGCTAGTGAGGTATAGTTCTTCCCCTACGTGAAGACACTGGAACGGAATTAAGCATATATTGATGTACCTAAAAAGGACTATTGATATGAGTCTGTTTTATACTAACAAAACTAGTCCAGATCTTATCGGTCATGCAGATGCAAGTTATTTATCTAATCCACATCAAGCCCGATCCCAAATAGACTATGTGTTTACACACGAAGGTACTGCAATATCACGGCGATCGACAAAGCAGTCCATCATTGCTACTTCTTCTAATCATGATGAGATAATTGCTATCCATGAGACAAGTAGAGATTGCATATAGCTGAGATCACTGATACATTCTATCAAAGAGAGATGTGGCCTGAAGCTCGATATCAAGGTACCTATGGTCATATTTGAAGACAATGCAACATGCATATCTCAGTTGAAAGGAGGCTTTATAAAGGGAAATAGAACGAAGTACATTTCGCCAAAGTTATTCTTCACACACGATCTCTAGAAGAATGGTGATATTGATGTACAACAGATCCGCTCTAGTAACAATCCAACAGATTTGTTCACCAAATCATTACCAACTTCAACTTTCGAGAAGCTGGTACATAAGATTGAAATGCAAAGACTGAATAATTTGAATCGAGATCTTCATCAGGGGAGTAAGAATACACGTTGTACTCTTCTTTCCTTAACCAAGATTTTTATCCCACTAGGTTTTTCCTGATAAGATTTTTAATAAGGCAATACTCAAATGCATATCTAGTAAGTTTTCTTTATATGGACGTCCAAGGGGAGTGTTATGAAATTATGGACATCCATGTATCCAACTTAAATGACATGTGTCATCCCACACCACTTTTTACATTGGATTCCATCTTCTACTTGGCTATAAATAACCCTTGTTTATGTAGAAATGAGATAGGCGAAAAAGATCAATAATAACAATATTCTCACTTGTTTCATTACTGCAACTTTGTTTATTTTGTGTGTTTGGTTGCTTTCTTTACTTAATTTATATCACCATTTTATTTTTCCAACTTACCAAGTTCTTCAATATTTATTTATCACAATCTCAACGATTCCATATTTATTTGCCTTACTAGTTAAGAGAATTATACAACAAAATTACTTCTTTCCAATAAATATTTCATATAAGACTTGGTCAAAAGTGTCCAAATAATACAAGACTACTCTAGTACATGTCCGCGCCAACTGCAAGTGTTTAGTGAAATTAATTTTAAATACCATCACATTTTCTTTCAATTAACATTTTTGATAGACAATTTAATTATTTTTTTTATCCATTTTGATTAGCTTGATAAGACATGTGGATGTAAAAGTTTTTTTTATGATGAGACATGTATCAAATAATGATTATAGTTGACTCTAAGACATAGTAACAATTGTGGGAAATGGTTTGGTGAATTCGTGTATTAGTCTGAATTTGTAAAGTGAACACTTCTGCTTACACTTTTATCATCTGAACCGCTCAATTCACTAAAACATAATATTTTAAAATCTTTTGATGCATATGTGTCATTAAATTGTTGAGGTGAAAAACGTGTGTTTGCACGCATTTTTTGAATGAGTAAAGTAAAAAAACTAAAAATAATAATTTTTTTTTTTAAAAAAATCTCACTTTCTTCTTCACCCTTCCCTCGTCCTCCCTCGCTCTCCCCTCTTCCCCCACATCCGTCAAACATTTCCCTCCCCCTTCCTCCGTCTCCCACCCCTCCAATTTTTTTTTTCTTCTTCTTTGTCACCCCACCCCGTCTCCCTCACCCCCAAATCCACCCCACTCCCTTCATTTTTTTCCTTCTTTTCTTTGTCACTCCCACCCCCCATTATTTTTTTCTTCAGCCCCCACCCCCACCACACTCAATAGAGAAAAATAATTTAACTTTCTTCGTCAAATTTTTTTTTCCTTCGTTTGAGATTTTTTTTTTTTTTTTTGTAAATTAATTTCTCAATCCAAACTTTTTCATTTTTTTAGGACTAAAATTTAAATTTAAATCAAAAGTGAGTGATAGTGGATATTTAAAAATTAAGAAAAAATATGTGAAAAATATTTGTATTTAAACGAAATTTATAATTACGCTTTCTGAACTTTGTAGGGTCCTATGACTCCCCTAAATTATTGAGTTAAGAGTCGAATCTTAGGTCGGGATCGGATCCTAGGTGTCGAGGTCGGGAGTTGGATTCTTGATTAGAGTGGCGAATCAAAAATTGAGTTAGGGTCAGGATCACAAGTCGAGTCTCGAGTCAAGGTCGATCCCAATTGTCTAATCTCGTGTTGAGGTTGGGGTTGGGGGGAGGTTGGGATGAAAAGTCGGTTCTCGATCTTAAATAAAACTAACTAATTAGTTGATAAAAATAATTGAAACTACATATACGACTCATTTTACTTCAAAAATAAGTGGTCTTTTTGTATTTAACACTGAGAAAAATATTTTTTGAAAAATATTTTTCTATTTTTTGATATTTGTTTGTTTAAAAATTTTGAAAAAAAAAATCTTTAGAAAAACAAGCTATTTGAAACTAAAGAAATGATTTGCTTAATAAAAATAACGAAAATAGGTGACAATGTCGCCCCATTACTCTTAAAAATCACCCATCTCACCAAATTTCACGCCACCCCACCCCTACATATATATTTTAAAATACTTTCTACTACGTGTCCAACCCCCGTTTTTTTAAATTAGAAAAAAATTTAAAAAATGCTTTTGCTTTATAGAATGAGTAATTTTTTACGAGGTATATTTTAGCTAAAAACCCTTATTTATTCTGGAAAGAATATAGTGTGTACTAAAATATTATTAAAAATTATAAGATATAATATGAATGTTTTTCATATGATTCAAATGATTTTACTCATTTTAAAATGATCCTATCAGAAAATACACATTTTTATCTTTTCGTGATTTAGTCTTATGAAGACTATTTTGTTTAGGTGAATAATGTTCTTACTTGATTTTCCCTTAAAAAAAAAAAAAAGTTACACTATACTTGGCTTTTGTTATTGAAACTTGAACACAAACTTCAATGTATACTCATCAATTTTATTTTTTTATGTTATTTTCCCTCTCATGAAATTCAATTAAGTTAAATATTTTTATCTAAATTGTGTTTAAACGTCATAATTCACTAAGAAATGTTGAAATTTTCTGAGGTAAAAATCTTTTAATATTAATTTTTGTTAGACTTGGAGTGAAAAAGTACATAATATATCATCAAATATCCGCTTTTTTCATTTTTACTTACCACTATGGTATGACTGAAAATGTCAAAAAATGTTCTTCAATTTTCTAATGTTTGGTGAATTAAATATTTTCAAATACATTTATTTTTTAAAATATTTTTTTTAAGGAAATTCACTTCCCTTCGTAGAGTACGAAAAGTATTCTTCAAAACTCTCTTTCAAATATCTCGACCAGGACTAAGGTTAAGGTCGGATTGGATACTGGGTCAATATTGAAGTTGAGAGTCAATATCAGGAGTTGGGCTGGGAATTAGGGTAAGAGTCAAGACTCAAATCTTGGTCGGGAGTTGTGGTCAGGGTAGGGAGTCGAGGTTAGGGTCCAGGGTCTGGAGTCGAGTTTAGGAATCAAAATTATGCCTCGATTAGAATTTGGATCCCGGGTCACGCTCGAAATTTCGATTTGGATCCCAGTCGATACGTAAATCTCGAATTTGCATTTGATTAGGTCCAAAGTTGAGGTTGGGTCCCGGGTATCGAGGTTGTGTCTTCGGTCTAGGTCAGACCTCGATTCTCCAATCTTGTGTTTATGGTAAGGGGTTGGCATCGAGACGTAGTTCCTAATTTGGGTTATGGTTGAAGAGTGATCAAGTCTCGAGAGTCGGGTGTTGGGGTCAGGAATTGGATCTCGGGTATGTAGTCAGTTTCTGGGTTTGGGTTGGGTCTTGGGTTGAGGTATGAGTCGAGTCCAATTCGAGGTCTCGTGTCGGGGTATAAAGTTCGGTGAAGCATCGAGGACTCATGTTGGTGTCATGTCCGGATCATAATATTTGTCTTTATTATGCCTAAATATTCATAAAATGATATTTTTTTTACTAGACAAATACTAGAAATAAATAAGAAATTAAAATCACTTATTTGATGAGACACGAAAACCATTTTCCTTCGTACCAAACACACTTTTATAATAATTATCATTGTTGTGTGATACCCAGATGACAATGTTTTTTGTAACCACTTGAACTTATTACTCCCTCCGTCTCATTTTATGTGTTTTCGATCGGATACGGAGTTAAAGAAATAAATGATGACTTTGTAAAGTTTACAAAATTGCCCTACTTTTTAATTGTCTTTTCTTATAAAGTGGAACTCACTAAGCATAAAATGTGGATAATGATATTAAATAGTTACCAAATAAGGAAAGATGACATTCTTTTTGGCACGGACCAAAAAGAAAATAACGACACATAAAATAAGATGGAGGGAATATTTTATTAAAATTTAATTTTTGAAATATTTGTAAATTTTGCAAAAAAAAATAAAATATTATTGCATTATTTAAAATTTGACGAATAGAGTTATATGATTTATTTATTGCTCGTATCTCGTGAAATTCTTTTACGTATACACAAAACTAGAATAAACTGGTGTGTATATATATATATATATATATATAAATGAAAAGTAAAACAAATACATTACGTGGAAAAAAAAGAAAAGAAAAAAAAAAAAAAAACTAACACATGTAATGCTTACTGTTTGAATACTGACAAAATCTATTGATTCTTGCTCTAAGAAATTCAAAATATAAAAGTAAAATACATGAAGAAGTCAAATAGTGTCCAACATATAATATATATGTATAAAATATAATTTTAATCAGAACAAATAACATAACATTTTTGCCAAAAATATTTGAATGACCCGTCTCTGCCTCAGCTTCGCTATCAATTACAAAATATAAATGCATATATTTAATAATTATTACAAAAAGGACAACACATTCGAACTCATAGCCCATCAATAACAAAAACTACAATAATTACTATACTAGATAAAGGAAAAAAGAAAAGGTCTTTTTTTTTCTTTGTATAAAACAATTTTTTTAAGGAAAAAAAAAAGCAAAAGAAGTAAAAGAACATTGAGTGAAAGGGGAAAGGGAACAATCAAAACACGGAGTAAGGGAGAAAAAGATTTAAAAAAAGTTTAAAGTGAATAAGTAGTAAATAGGGAGAGAAAAGTTGGTTACTAAAATTAAAACAATATGTGCTAAGTGGAAATCAAACTCAAGATCAAAAGAAACAAATAGCCTTGAGCACCCACAAACAACCACTACATCAACCAATCACCTATTTGTATGGTGCTCACTGTTAGATTTTGTAGCATTCTTTTAATTTCTATGTAGATATATAAAGTTTGATACGAGGTCAGTGGGTGCTCTAGGACCCGGAAGGCACTATGTGGATTCGCCTCTGCCTCCTCTAACCAATCTCTCTAATCAAGCACCCAAAAATGAATACTGTTGTTTTCTGTTCTTACCCAAAAATGAATACTGTTGTTTTCTGTTCTTACTTTCAATTATGAAAAATGCAGGTTGTTATGGAATTCATTATGGTTCTATTATTATTTTTTTTATAGTACATCTCAACTTTATTGGAATTGGATCTGCTTGAATTCTACAGAGGTTATATTCCAATTATTATTCCAATTATCCTTTCTATCAATTGGAAAATTGATCGGATTGTTTCTGTGGGAGTTTTGGACATAATTCATCATGTTTTTGTTACATGTATGTTGTTTTCTTATGAATTGTGTCATCTCTAAGCTGACAAGAGATTGGACTAATCGTGTTGTTTTGGTAGGTGTTGACATAATTGCAATATATTTTTTACATTGTATTTTTATTATGACTAATCCATATTCTTTTTTTTTTTTTTTAATGCATGAGATATCTGTCCATATCTATAAAAATAACTACGAAAAAGAATTTATACAAGGTACTTAAAATTCAAGTTGTTTTATAATTAATTTGTTAATTCTCTCTCAATATATCAATCATAAAATGCAGTCTTCTTGGATTCGTTTTTAAATGCTAGAGATTTGGTTATCTTTTTTATGTGGGTTGATGTAATAATTTATGTATGTTTAATGAGATAATTAGTTCCTCTTCAATATGAAAACAAATGATATGCATTTGTTTCATAAATTATAGAGAAAATATCCTATTTTACCCTTTGAACTATATCCAAAATGGTTGTGACACACTTCAACTTAACGGGGATCCTATTAACCTCTAAACTAATTAAAAGTGTAATTTGACACCCTTAGTGCCTACGTTGTGTGTCTACATGGACTTTTCAGTGTTTTGTGCCACATAGGACCCCCTTTAAGTTGAGGTGTGTCTCAGCCGTTTTGGGTATAGTTCAAGGGTGAAATAGAGCATTTTCTATAAATTATAGGAGTAAAACGTTTTGATGCTAATCATATATATGCAAATAGAAGGATTGACGTCGATATGAAACAGCTTAGCATATATACTTTTGCTTATACTAATCAAGACAAAAAGTATGGTGTTTTATTTATTTTTACTCAAGTAATAAGTAAAAAGTAACAAAATATATTCAGAATAACATGCAGACAATGAAATATTGCGTATCACATTAATATTCGTTTATTATTTTAGACACTTGAATGATAGATATGTTAACACTATAAAAATGTGATTCTAAAAACTTGATGAATAGGAAAAAATTGTTTCATATTCCATTCCATTTTTGTGTTCTATTTTTGATTCGTTTACTCTTTAAGGGGTCGTTTGGTAGAGCGTATAAAAACAATGAAGAATATAGTGTATTAGCAATGTTTGTATTAATTATACTTGTATTAGTTATGCATGTATTATTTCTTATACATTGTTTGGTTTGATGTATAAGAAATAATATATCTTACATAAATATGACCCTAAACTTGACACCAAATTATAACTTTGACCGTAAACTTTGATAGTGAACAAATATGACCTTTCACTATTCAAAACTGCACAAATATGACCTCCGATCCTATATGGCAAAACGCGTGTTGTACACGCAAAACTAGGCGCGTCAAGCTAAAAATTTGAGTGTTCCAACAGAAAAAATAGGGTAAAATGACTATTATGCCCTTACTAATTACTTTTTATATATTTAAATGACTTTTCACTATTACTTTTTCATTCTTTTCAGCTCATAAATGAAACTATACTCAAGATTTTTTTTTAATCTTTTTAAAGACCTTGGAAGCAAAGAAAAAATATGTTGAGATTATTTAAATAAACTATTCATTGTTGTAAATTAAAATGGTGGGAAAAGAAATTGTGAAATGTTTTGAGAAGATTCACTGTTGAAAATCAAAATAGCAGGAAAAGAAATTGTGAAATATTTTGAGAGGAAAATTGAGGAATATTACAGTCATTTAATAATGCATATGTTAAAAGTCTTTGTATTACTAATATATAGGAAATGGAATGTATTACTAATACACACTTCAATACACAATAGAGTGTATAACTAATACTTTGCATTAGTTATACATAGGTAAAAAGACGTATCAAACAAGGTGCTATAGTAGTACACATTAACTAATGCATGCATTATATTTTTCAATACACTCTACCAAACGATCCCTAAGTAAGTTACGAGCCTCTAGCTATATCTATTTTTCTTTTATGCACAATATTCTTCGCACTTTGCATTTTTATCTTTTAATGTTCTTTTTTCATTTATATTTTATCACACATTTCTACATCTTTTCAAATTTTGTCATTAAAAATCAGATCTTGACTCCGGACAATTATTAACTATCTCTTTTTCTTTAATCTAGATCGAGGACATTTACAATCATCACAATCATGTCACGACTTGAAGATGTTCTACAAGTAGATATTCAAGCCCAAAATTTTGAAGGTGTCAACAATTTTATTATAAAAATAATCAATAACATCATTTGTTGTGTATTAATTACTAATTATTTTATTATAAAAATAATCAATAACATCATTTGTTATGTATTAATTACTAATTAGGGCATGTTAATATCTGCTATCACTGTCTATAAATCTATATATAATATAAAAGAGAAACATAGGAGTGATGATGTGGCATGCTTCTAAAGCCAAGAATGATATTTATCTTTTTTCTCAAATTTTTGACATTTATTTTAATTTTTTCACTTTAAAAGATACATTAGAAATCTAAATCTTATTACTTAATTACATTCTCATAATTATTCCTTCAATTCTTTTTCAGTTTTAAAAACTCAGTAGTCATTGTCATTCATTTAGAAATCATACATATATTTTTGATTTTTTCTTCCTATTTCTCCAATTTACTTTCTATGTGAGAAAAAAATCAACGGATACTTCTTAAATTCTTTTAAATCATACTCAAAATTTATTTTTTATTCTATTAATCGTATCACTAATTATTCATGATAATTATAGATTAGTTGAAATCTTTTCAACTTTCACCGTCTTCTTCTTTTCACCTAAATTCATAGTATAAATTTAATTTTCAAGATTTCCAATGCATGTATTTCTCGAGAAGACATTATTGTGTCTGCCCAGAATCCATTAGTAATGTTGGAGTTCTTTTGGCATCCTATTGTCGTTTAGGTATATCAATTTTGACATGACGAACATTTTTCTATTAACGCATTTTTATTGTTGACGTGATTCTCATTGGTTGTTGTCTTCGTCTTTTCACGTTTAATGTGATTGAAAGTTTGCTATGTTCTTTATATAATGTGAATGTGCTATGTTCCTTATATAATGTGTACATCTGATGATATACATTTTATCTTTATATATATTTTTAAAATTTTTATTTTTAATATATAGGTCAAGTAAAATAAAATAGAAGGAGTAGTTTGAATACATGACTAGAAGTTTTGCATTGAAAAATCCAATGCCCAAGGATTTCAGCAGTTGGAAAGATTTACTAGCAGCAGCCTCAAGTATGTAATAGAGAATTTCTTCATTCCTGTTATTTCCTTTTACAACTTCCTACTCTTTCTTCCCTTCCCATAAATTTTATTAACTCTTGATTACATTCTCCTAATTGAATCACTTAATATTAATTATAATTATTCAATGAATATGATGATGCAATAATTTGGTTTTTTCCGTTACTAAAATTCTTTGGATAAATTAAATATACTCTACCATTTAACTAACATAGTCACGTTTATACAAATGTTTTCAATAATATCCTAATTATCAGGCTTTGGCTATTGATGAAGTGAAAAATTTGAAGAATCACTTTTCAAATTATAACCATCAAAAGGTTAAAGTGAAATGGTTAGCGCACTCTATATTTATAAATTGAGTTTTACATACGCTTTATGGTAATTTAAGAAATCCTTATATTATTTTTGAGGATTTGTGGAATCTCTCTACCCTATATAAAGGTACGAGTAAGGTCTAAGTACAATGCATCTTTCTCATATTAGACCTAACTTGTGAAATTCTATTGTGTATGTTATTGTTGTTACACTATTTTTGCAGATTACACAAGTTGATATCAAACAATTTAAATCAAATTATAAATTTGAGTTGATGAGGAAAAATTCGATTAATCTATACAAGAAGTTTAAGGGCACAATGAAGAGGTAGGAGCAACAAGCAAATGCCAGTTTACTCTTCCTTTATGAAGTTCCAGTTTGTAGGTTGCCATATAATAATTAATGTTCTTCTTTCGGACTCTTTTTTACTTCATAATTTACTCTTGAGTCCATGTTATAATTAGATTCACAATGTTTCTAAGATATTATGTTGGATGCGATGATAGCTGCAAATACAATTTAATTATTTATTCTTTGTTGGGATAACCTTTCTTTATCAAAATTTTTAATCTTGAAGCTATCAATTGTATTAAATATTTTATGGAGATTCAACATTTCAATTGACGTAGAACAGTTTCAAATTTCAAGAATTCACTAAATAATATTGTTCCACCTTGATGTTATTATTACAATTACAAATAGGGCTCAAGCTCAACTATGTCTTTTATTTAATTATGTGACTATCAAGGAGTAATTTATACCCATTTTTTAGTGTATCACAATTTCACGTTGACAGTGAGACGTCAAAAAATTCTTTCCTCTCTCATCAAATTTGTTCTTTGTTTTCAAAAAATTGATTATCTCTATACAATATATTTAATTTCTTAATAGAAAAAATTCTAAATGCTATAATTGTTTCGAAATTTCATGTTGCTTAAAAAAATGGCGTGAAAATGATTGATAGTATAAGTTACAGTTTCAGTCTTTCGTACAATAATTAAAGAAAAAAAAGAATTTTATGATGGATAACTCTAGGTGAATAAAGTTTTTATATTAACTTGTAATTTGTTAACTAGGGGTGTCTTTAATTACATTAAAAAATGCCGCCTTCCTCGATTAATAACTTTTTCTTAATCTAATAATGTTGTTATTAAAGAGTGAAACATAGACAGAGTAATAAAAAGGAAAGACAATTGAAAATGTAAAGAAAAGATAGGCGGCCATGTTATCATTTATCTCACGGGTGTAAATTTTTTTTATTTTTTTTATTCTCCTTTTTATTTCACATAATTTGTTTTTTTAATTATAAGAAATCTTTTTAAAAAGATTTTGAAAATAAAATGCAAATTTACACGTTAAATTTAGTATTATTTTTTAAAAATTGCGCGAAGCGCCATCACATTCCCTAGTTTTTAAAATAAAAGTATAAATGATTTTCACATTTTCCCTTTTTATAATTTTATGCAAATTCTACATTCCTTTTATAGTTATCATGTCATATGTTGTTATTGGTGTGACACTATAAATTTTTCATTATCATGCCATGGTGGACAATGAAGGTGCCTACTAAACTGAAAGTGGTGTTTGAAACAATCCCAGCAATGATCATGTGGTGTCTGTGGAAAAGAAGAAATGAGATTAAGCACGAAGGCAGAGTTACTTTTAACACCCTGGTGTTCCAGGTACAAAACTTGGTGAGAAAATTCATCAAGACCTTATATCCTTGGATGTTGGTGGGAGAGAGAGATTGGCCATCTTTGGTAAACACCCTCAGACAATACAGACCTCGGTTAAGGAAGCAGTAACAATGGAACAGGAAAGCATGCCGCAGATGAGGAATAAGGGTACTTGCTACTCTTGCTTAAATGATTGGATGCTTTGTATGTTTTAAGAAACTTTTCATCTTATTTCTAAGTGGATCGGGTCATTTGTTGGGCCCGTTCGATCAATGTATAATTGTGGATATGCTTTGATTTTAGCAACATAAATAAAATGATCCAGATCGGACCAAAAATGTGATTTACAAAAAAAAAATAAAAGGACCTTTTGATCCCTTACTCATTTTTCAGTATGAATTTAACTTGCAAAAAGTCACATAAAAGAGAAAGAATGTTATTCTTTTAAAAAAAAAAAAATCTTAATTTAAACTAAAGTTGTATAGGAGAATGAAATTATAAAATTAGTCAGTTAAACTATTACATTATTTTTGTTGAATACGGTCTTATATCTATATGGTATATACAATACGCATAGTTGAAAAATATATAACCCTATCTCTAAATTGATAGAAGTTGTGTCTAATCAACTTTCTTTTTAACTTTAAATGATAAAAAAAATACTATTATCATTATTATTATTATATTTAAAAAAGATAAATCACGTACATGTTTAATCAATTTTAATTGTCAATAATAAAAAAAATTGAGAACGCAAATATAATTAGTGTGACTTTACATTGATAGAAGTTGATGTCATTGGGGGACATGTTATCTGTCAAAATAATAAAATATTTTTGATAATTTACTAAGACAAGATAAATGCCCGTATTAGCACGATCCAATATATATTATTTTTTAATCTCAATTTATGTGATACAAATAAATTTTTAATAATTAATTATATTTTAAATATTTTAAGTTGTTAGTTATTGTAATTTATAATAATTTTTTGACATTGTAATTTACTATTTTAAGTTATTAGCTATTATAATTTATAATACTCTCCTTGTCAAAATTTTGTAGCATTGATAGTCCATTATATTTTAAAATAATTTAAGTTTTTAATTATTGAAATTTATAATACTTTTTCTTCTATTCCAATTTAAGTCACACTGATATAATTTCGAGAGTCAATCAAATATCACGATTGAAGTCGCGAAGCAGCCATGCCTTAAATAACTCATAATAACTTATTAGAAGTGATACAATAAAATTACTAAATAAAAATAGTTGTGAAAAAAATTTAAGCGGGTCTCATATAAGATGTCAAGTTAATTTAAATCATCAATAGCTAACTTATCATTTTTTTTGTTTATTTATTTTTTATTAATATTTTTTTAAAAATATTTAGATGATTCATAATAATTAATTATGGATGAAATAGTAAAATTACGGTTGAAACAGATGAAGCAAACATGTTATAAATATCTATTTTGCTTTTTTTATTAAATATTATTAATTTTTTAATACGTAAATGACATATAATAATCAATTAGGAAATAACTTATTAGAAGTAATATAACAAAATTAATATAAAAATAGTTTTGAAAAAACATTTAGATGGGTCTTATATATGATGTCAAGTTAATTTAAAACATCAATAGTTTATTAATCATTTTTTTTTGTTTATTTATCTTTTTTTATTATTAATTTCTTTAATTCTTAAATGATTTATAGTAATTAATTAGGAATGAAATAATAAAATTACGGTTGAAGTAACTAAAGCGGGCATATCATAAATATCTATTTTATATTTTTTATTAAATATTATTAATTTTGTAATACTTAAATGACATATAATAATTAACTAAGGGTAATATAGTAAAATCACAAAGGAAGCAGATATGACGACCGTCTCCGGCTTCCCTTCACGCTTCTATATATTAGAAAATTATAACCATTTCTAGATCACATTGATGGTTATCTGTTTATTCTAAGTTAAAATACGTTACAATTCTTTTACTATGCAGTACTATTATATACAATCATTTTAATTTAAAATTTAAAAAATGCAAAATATTGATATTTGACTAAATTAAAAAAAAAAAATTAAAACAGAACTAACCAAACATATCACTTACCCAACTTTTCAACCATGTGCACTATTAAAAGGCAATCTGGCAATAGTCAACTTTTCAATCTGGCATGCATGTTAATTTTAATCCCAATGGATTCTCACGAACTCCACAGCTTCACTTATATGCACTTAAAAAACACCCCATGTCCCTGGAAATTTTTATGTTTGCAATTCTTTTTAGGATGTTTTAAAATTCAAATAACATTAAATAAGAATTTCAGATGATTAGTCATGATAAAATTATTAATTATCATTACTATCTTCACACAATGCATCTCCTTTACATAGTTATTGTTATTTTATATTTATTATAGTTTCGGTTCTACAACCTCGATGCATATATAAATTTTTCTTTCTACCTTGATTATTTACACTTATTATTATCAAATATTATATTAATCTCTTTTACTGACAAAGTTGAATGTTGAATGAGAGTACAAAAATTCAATTATCATGGAATTAAATTATTAAATAGGTGTAAGTTCACTCTTCGTGTCTATATATTCATTTTAATGCAATAGTTTTTGGTGGACAAATTAAAAATTCTTGGATAATTTACTGTAAGCAATCTCTTTGATGTCTAGATTTAGATAAATATTGAATTATTCTAAGAAATAACCCGTCATGTTGTGTGTTGATTTTGTGTTTTGATCGATTTCTTTTTAACAAATTCTAAGTCTTTTGCACTATTTTGAAGAATATTATGAGTTCAAGTGTGTGGATTCATTGATCATACAAAAATGTAGTAGTTACTGAATAGGAAAAAGAACACAGATGTTGAACTTAGGAAAGAAGAGAAGAATAGATTAGATCGATGAGTTGAATTATTCCCATTAAGTCATTGATAGTATAAAGTAATACACACACATATATATATGCACACAATGTAGAAAGTTCTAGATGATAAGCCAAACTTTAGATGTGGGATGAGCTAATGATTGTAACACACGGGCAGACTTATAGCCAACTTTTTGGTGCTATTGTAACACAAAGGCAGACCTATAGACAACTTTTTGGTGCTCCGATATTCATTAAATTCAACACATTTTAGCCTTTTAAGTAATTATAAAAAATTAGAAAAATTTATATAAGACTTAAAAAAAAACATTCTATAAACCGTAAAGATAATCGAGGGATTTAGTTTTCAGGAAAAACCTTACAACTTTGAGCGTCAATATGTATGTTCGAACCTCCTAAGCACCCACGACTCCTAAATCTCAGATCTCATTATTGTAACATGACAATTTATTTAAAAAATTTGTAGCAGTTTCTGAATAGAAAATATGTCTTATTATAATGTACTTGGCTTTAGTATGATATCCATTAATAGTACTTTCGTACTTAAAACTCCTAATTCTTGACAAGAATAAATCGTGAGTGTTGTCTACGTATACAAAGAAGCTTTCTTTAGACCTTGCAAAACATTAAAATAGTCAAAGATTAAAAAAGAAATACTATTAGAACTGTCAATACAGGTTGGTCCTGCCCATCCGGGCTAGTCCACAAGGGCGTTGAGTTTGACGGGTCAGACCGGGATGGCCCATCAAAACGATGGGCCCAAAAATACCAAACCCACACCATTACTTTGTGCGTTGTGGGCCTCACGGGCCAACTCACTTTTTAAAAAATAATATTTTATAATTTAATTTTAGAATGTTAATAAACATAAATATTACCAGACAATATTACATAGTGTTAATACTTATTAATCAAGTCTCCAACACCCCAAAAAATACTCCTGATAGCGAAATTAAATAATTTTTGACATGATATCCTTCAAACCAGATAAAAATACTATAAAGCAATCTAAATAGTTGCATGTATTTGACTTACAGGTCGGCCCATAGGCTAGCCCAACCCACATTGCTCAAGCCCCAAGGGCCATGGGCTTATTCGGGCCGAGCAAAAAAACCTTGTTCTTAAATAATGGATTGCAAAAATTGAAGCCCAACTCCATCAAACTACAGGATGGATAGGACCAGCCCAATGGCCTGGGCCCATATTGACGGCTCTAAATACTATAATACATACATTCGAAATTTTTCATAAATGGCACGAGAACGACACTTGCATTGTATTGTTTTATTAGCCTCTCTAATTAACATACTCTTTTCTGCTTTATTTTTTTCCAATTTTTTTCCATAGCAAATAAATTCAGCTGTCTTTTGATGCATACTGATTTTGTATTTAATTTCAAGGCAAAAATACATAATTAGATTGCTGTTTAAATTTAGTTGCAATTGTTTATGCTTATATTGGTTTTATGTTTTAATTTTTAGTAAATTTTAAAGTTATTTTTGTCTAGAAGAATAATTTCAAACATATATAGTGATGAAAGTGATGAAAATGATGAAAGAGATGTCAATATTATTTTGATGATATATAAAAAAAAACAGTTGATAGTTTGTAAAAGTTTCAACCTAACCATTTATTCACCTTATTCTTTGATCAACGACACTATATTCAATGATTCCTATCAGACTTACCGTTTTGAATGTTATAACTATTACTGACAAAATTTGACACTCTCCTTTAAGGCCTATGAATAGCAATTTGTATTTGATAATATTTTTGGAAGGAATTTATTTTTGTTCTATTAATTAGCATAACGAATAACTATGTTTTCATTTTATAAGTATATTTTTTACTTCAACTTTCGATCAAGAGATGCTAGAAAGTTTATGTTTTTATTTTCATGGTAAAAAAAGAAAAAATAGTTCAATCTTTTTTTTCATTATTTATTTTGTCCGCTATTGGTGACACATCTTAAAATAGAGCAACATATAGTAATGTTATGTCATGTTAAAAGTTAATAAAAAGTTATTAGCAACATATGATACTGTGGATATTTCATCAAATAAAAATAAGAAATAAATAAGCTAATTGATGGCCATAAATTCATTTTCTTTAATTTTTTAAAAATTAGTATTTTACATTTTATATATGTATATCCTTCAAAAGCATCATGAATATAAGTAATAATTTCATCTAAGAGGTAATTTGAATTATCATATGTCAAGAAGCAATGAAACTTGATGATGGTTGAGCTGCAATTATGGTGAGTTCTAAATAATAATGCATACAATGCCAAAAATTTTTTTATATTAAAGAAAATATTGAATTAGGTATAATGTAGATGAAGCTCAATAAGCTAAAAAGATGATTATTTTTCTTTAAATGAATTTTACAAATGAAAAGACATAGTAATTTTTTTGAGGGTCATGCAAAATGGAAAAGTATGGAGAGTTATACTAATATACATATCTTTTTGTAACCATATGTATATATAATTAATTTTTTATGTATGTATAAATATCTATCTGTAAGAAAAGATTCGTGATTTTTGCATAAACAATCGTTCTATGCTAGAGTCAGTAATAAATACAAATTAACTCTTTTAAATGATAATTTGACAAAAAAAAAAGAGAATCTTAGGTCCTTATCGTTGTTATGCATAGTATTTTCTATAGTGTAGTTGTTGAAATATACTTGTGCATATTGGCCTTTACCTCTGGAGTATAAAAGATGGTATATTGTATGAGGAAATCGACAACAATAAAGAAATAAGAAAGACATACACTATAAAATATTAGTACTATATAATAAGAATCATAAAAAAAATGAAAATAAAATATCTGTAATCAAGGGTGGTTCAAGGGTAAAGCTAGTAAAGCCTTTGCTTTAGGGCCCAAAATTTTGAGGCCTCAACAATTTTAATAGTATACTATATGATTTCAACTTTACTTGAAATAATAATGAAGATTATAAAATACATTTTAAAAAATTATCTAAAAAAAAGAGAAAAAGCTATCTCATTTTTACAAGAAATATTTTAGAACTTTGAATTAAACTCCTCAAACTTTATATTAATAAATAAAATTTTAACAACAACATCTAAGTTAATGCATTGCAAATAAATGGCTAATATCTTATTAACTAGAATTAATCCTTTCTTTTATTAATAATTATATTAATCTGTGAAATTAAGGTTATATATCTTTTAAAAATACAACACCAAAACAACTATGAAAGAATAAATAAAACTTACAGTAATATTTTTGTATATATGTTTACATATGTAAGGAGACTCCTTGTCCCTAATATATGTATCTGTTATCTCTCTTTTTTTTTTCTCGAAATAATATGGCCCGTAACATTATGTGAAATAAAGAAAAAAATAAATAAAAGTTAGAGCATTTAATACTTTGACTGACAGATCTATCTAATCTATCTCTTTTTCTTTGTTCCTCTTTCCTCTAACCTATCTCTCTACATCCAAAAATGGATAATGTTTTTTCCTGTTCTTCTTTTTCAATTGTGGAAACTGCAGGTTGTTATGGAATTCATTATGATTCAATTATTATTTTTCTCTATAGTACATTTCAACTTTATTGAAATTGGACCTTCTTGAATTCTATGGAGGTTATGTTCCAATTATCATTTCTATCAATTGTTTTAAGTCAAATCAACTTCATTGGAAAATATATTGATCTGATTGTTTCTGTGGGAATTTTGGACATAATTATCATGTTTTTGTTACATGTATGTTGTTTTCTTATAATGAATTGTGTCATCTCTAAGTTGATATGAGATTGGACTAATTGTGTTTGGACTAATTGTGTTGTTTTGGTGGCTGTTCTCTAACTCTTTGATTGGAATTTTATGTGGTTGATTTTCTGAAAATTATGGTACGTTTTTCAATCTTATCAATTGTACATCTCGACTTAATTGAAATTGGATCTGGTTGATTTTTATAGAGGTTATGATACAATTATAGTTTCTATCAATTGTCCATCTCGACTTAATCAATCCTCCTATATTTGCATCGGATTAGAACACTTGTTGCTATGAGTGAGACACCGCCATGGATTGTTGGAAATATGTTATTTGGTGAGATTTTTGGAAGTTGTTGTTGGATCAAGGGCCCTTCCGTGACAAAGTTCACGATCATGTTTCATAATGCAGTTGGAGGCCAGGGATATAAACAAGTTTGCTAATAAGAGAGTGAATGTGGAGGGTCATACTATCGGGGCTTTCTATTTCATACAAATAGCCATTCCCGAACTGCAGCAAGCTCTAAGAGTTAAAAGGAAGGGTTGGCATACATTTGTCAGAAAATAAAAAGTCCTCTTAATGGTATGCGCTTTACAAATTCTGTAACGAGGGGATCTGGAATAATTCTCCACAAATATTTTTTCTTTGTAAAAATGAAACTCATACTGAGAAACATGGCAATGAGGGTAATGGGTCAATACATCTTTACTACCGATCATGGAATACTGTTTTTCCTTTTCTTCTGCATCAGTAATCTCAAGTGGTTTGCGCTAAGTCTGGGTACCATAAGGGTCACAAAAAGTAGCAGGAATTGGAGCTGGAGTAATCGTAGTAAACTTGCTTGGGTCCTTCAAATACTTTTGCATTCTTGTAATATTTTGGAAGGAGTATTTGGTCTTTGTGAAAATTCCTAGAATAGTTGTGTAGGCATAGATAAGCACATGAGAAATAACATCAACAGTAAGATATGTAAGAGCCATTGATAGAGTAAAAACATGTGTCAATCCAGCTGCAAGCTTAGCGACTAAGTCCATTTTAGAGTGTTCAAGAACCACAGAGCTAAGAGTCAAACTATTTGTTGCAAGAAGGATACCAGACTGGATGTTCTTGGAATTTGCATCAAACAAATTGTTGTGTTACGCTCTATTCTCAGATATTTCAAAGAACATCAAAATGCACTTCTTAACTAAACTAGACGGAGTACCATTTGATTTGTGAATGTCAAACATGACCTTCTCAGATAACAAGAACACTAGATCACTGGACTTGGACATTTTATCAAAATTTACAAATGCAGCAGTGCCTAGTTCTTCCATCACAAGGCCACCAAGTTGCTCA
Organism: Capsicum annuum; assembly: GCF_002878395.1. Lineage (NCBI taxonomy): Eukaryota > Viridiplantae > Streptophyta > Magnoliopsida > Solanales > Solanaceae > Capsicum > Capsicum annuum. Next base: position 185,869 of record NC_061122.1, on the reverse strand, counting down.
CGCCCCAGTGTAGCAATTAAATAATATGTAGCAGGAATACAAGTATGTGTATGGATGGCCAGGTTGATATCATCAGTCATACGGATATTGAGTAGACCAGGATCAAAGGTATGAATTAAAAACTTTATAAAAATAATAAAAGCTGCTGAGGAATAAGAAAAAGTTTGCACCTCGAGCCAAGTCCTTCAAGCAACCAACACAAAACCAGCTTCCAATGGCGTAAATTCATTGCAAAATTCATGTATTTGATTGGTGCATAGCACAATGTTTGATTTAATTTCTTGCACAACCATCTCATCATATAGCACTATAGTTTTTATAATCTTACTATCCGCAAAACAGGCCATAATATATGCTCCATAAGTCACCCGGATAGAAGACAAATTTACTATAGGTGCTAACATTGGAAGTATTATGTCAAGATGTTTCCTTCTTTGTTGAAGGCCACAGATTTTGGCAGAAAATCAGATTTAGTATCTGGAGGCAAGTGCTGTTTGTGAGACAGGGATGTTTAAGATCATATGGAAAGTTAGATCTTGAAAACTTCGAAGATGGATAAGTCTCTTCATATTCGATTATGCTTGCTAATTAGCTCTTCCAAACCAACCTTCCTCGGATCCTCCAAAAATGTTGCCGGTAGGATGTCAGATGCTCTAGAATTATGCATATATTTTTTGGAGGAACTGACATGGTGCAACGCCAATTTTGGAAGTCCCCTAATATAGTTTGAAGTAATACTTTCTCCATTCATGGGCACGGATTTAAGAAAGAAAAACCTTCAACTTCTAAGAACATGTCATTTAGGATAGAGTGGGATCTTGAATTTTAACTTTTTTCAAATATAAAAATCTTTATTCTTTTTCGAAAACTGGCTGAAACGAAAGAGAGTAGCTATTTTATCCAGGATATATTATCTTTTAGTAACTTTGGAGTCAAAAAATAACCCGAGGTTTTTAAAAGGCTATGCGTGTCTTAAATCACAATGTATACTGGGTATATTTGCCCTTTCCCATGATAAATTGCAAAGCCAAAATTTTTTGTTTCAAACGCATTACATTTTAGTTTCTCTCCTTCGTCATATTGTATTCAGAACTTTCAATTCCCTTTACTCATTTTTTTTTCCATTTTATTGTAAGGTAAGCTTAACTTTATTATGATTTTTCTTTGATTAACAACCAATTATTGACCTTGAGATGTTTTGCTTTCTTGAAGTTTGGGTTTGGGATTTATTTTTTTTAGTGGTGGTGGGGTGAGGTAATGGGGTTTTGGGTGGGAGGAGATGATTCTTGAAGTTTGGGTTTGAGGGTGGGGGAGTAATGGGGGGTTTTGGGATGGGAGAAGATTTGAAGTTTGTGTTTAGGGGTTGGGGAGTAATGGTGGGTTTTCGGGTGGGAGAAGATTTGAAGTTTGTGTTTAGGGGTGGGGGAGTAATGGGTACTAATGAAGATTAATATGAAGATTCCTTCATTGTTAAAGTTTGTATTGAGATGTAAAAGACACTTCACCAATATGATTATTAATAAAAGTAAGGATTAATTCTTGTTAATAAGATGCTAGTTATTTATTTGCAATGCATTAATTTGGATGTTGTTGTTAAAACTTTGTTTATTAATATAAAGTTTGAGTTGTTTAGTTTAAAATTCTAAAATATTTCTTTTAAAAATGAAATAACTTTTTCTCTTATTATTATTATTATTATTATTATTATTATTATTATTATTATTATTATTTTGATATTTTTTAAAAATGTATTTCACAATCTTCATGTTTATTTCAAGCGAAGTTGAAATTATAGAGTTCACTATTAAAAATTTTGAGGCCTCAAAATTTTTGGGGCTTAAAGCAAAGACTTTACTAGCTTTACCCTTGAGAATCGGACGTCAAGCAATGCATGGTGTTCTTGTTGTAGGTTATGACTACGAGAACCATGAATTATACTAGATCATAAAGAAATCGTGGGGCCTAAGTGGGGCGTTAATGGGTATGCACGTGTTTCAGCACGTCTACTACGTTGCTTTGTATACCCAGTAGGATCGAACTGTATGGTCAATTGGTAACTCTCTATTTGTACTAGATATCATTGGCCAGTGCTTGAACAGACTTAATGCGATAGTTTCAAGAGAAAATACATAAAGACCTCCTTGATTTTGTCTGAATTTTTTAAAAAGACACTTAAAACTTTAGATACGATATATTAACCCACAATTCTTCTTTAATTCGTTGTAAATACACCATTTTGTCTTAAATTTTGGCTCTGCGTGTAGTCACGCATGCCAGATGCGTGAACGATTAAAATGTGACGTAGTTCACCAATTAAATCCACCGTGTCAATTAATTATCAAAAAAAAGTAAATTTCCTTCTTCTTCTCCACTTTAAAACCCGAACCTCCTCTGCCATTAACATAGCCGTTGGCTATTTTGAAGAATAATTTTATGTCTTTCTTAAACTTTTCTCAACAAAATCAACCTTAAAAGGTAAGATGTTTCCATTTATGTTGTAATTTCTAAAGAAAATCAGTCGTAAAAACTTTAATTTAATCTCAATTTTTTAAATTTTTTTTGAAATCGTGTTAAATTTTGTGACTAGATGTTTTCCGAAAATACTTTTATAAATGTCGAATGCAATCTTGAATCGAATTTGTAATGACGAGAACGATCTCATGTTGCATGTAAAAATGTGATGCAAACATGGAGACTTACTGTCAATGCAAACGTCATGATCGGAGGACAACCTAACTAGAAGATTTTGGTCTTGTCCACACTATCGTGTATGTCCTATACATATTTTCTTATTTTTCCTTTTTTTCTGTTCAATTAATTTGTTTATGGCCCTTTTTAGGAGAAATCATGCAACTTCTTTAGATGAAGGGACCGGAAAAAGACTGATTTATGATCGAAGACAGTTATTCCGAGATTGGCGAAGAGAATAAGAAGTTGGAAGAAGCATTGATATTTTATGAAAGTAATGACAAATGGGTGGTGAAGATGGAGAAGAAGATCAAATGTTGTAATTGGAAGCTCATCGTCATGATTGTCATAGTATTTTTTCTATTTTGGACAAGAATTACCAAGAGAACGGATGATAAATGTAGCTGTGTGCAATTGAAATTGTCATAGTCATTCTCTTGTTCTACAAAATAGTGTTCGCCTTTTCTTTTGTCGAAATAGTAGTTTCTTAACAAGATGTAATTTTGTTTGATTGTGTAACACCTAAGTGTTCGTATTTTCTCTTGTCGAAATAGTAGTTGCTTAATAAGATGTAATTTTGTTTGGCTGTGTAACACCTATGAAATCTATTTTGTATTAATATATTGTGATATTGACGACAGTTGTGAGCATTCAAAACGTAATGTACAACGAATAGACTATCAAGGCAATCATAATGAAAGAAAATGAGGACTTCATTTCAATACATTCATTGTTTCAATTTGAACTACAAAACTTGTCTTATTTGGTACCTAACAAAACATACCTTAATACCTAAAGTTACCTAACAAAACAAACTGCCCAAAACATTATTTTATTGCTACAAAATAAGATCAAAATGCTATAACCATCAATAAAACATACAAAAACTAATTGTTTGTGACAATATTAACAATCTCCACCAAAATATACACATCATATCAGCAAGATGTCCTACTTCCATGATACATGAGTCTTCCTAGTTGAAATATTTTTGCCTTGAGTTTCGACAACAGTTGTAAACCTTGTTTAAATAACCTTTTCAGCCTTCATTCTTTCAGGTTTGCTATTGGTAGTGGCCGACTTCCCTTTCCATTTAAATCCTTGTCTTGGTGTGTAGCCAATAGCACCAGTCACAATATCAAACCTCTTTGTGACCTTTGCACCAGTGTTAATGACTCTTCTACTTGGTATTCTAGGCTGCACAAACAAATTATAGAAACTATAAGGCAATCTTCAGAAATTTCAGGCTGCACAAACAAAAATTCTACAAATTACTTACATTAATAGTGGTAAAGCCATCTTCAGTGTGGTATATTCTGATCCCCACCATCCTTGGCATTTTAAAAGGTCTTGTATGTCCTCCACTGTTTTCCTCATGGTCTTGCCTTTGAGGAGGCATACCCCTCCCTATTCCTCTTCCAATGGCAGAATTGGTTTGATTCTTTTAGTCATTTCTCTTCCTTTTCCACTACCCCTTCCTCGACCACTTATAGAAGCCTGCGTATGGACAGTCAAATCAACGTATATTCCAATCAAACAATAATTATTTGATTACATAAAATGACTTGTGTTTGCGCAGAAGTTCCCTCTGATTGACTTGGAATAGTTGATACATTTGGAACATTTGAACCACCTGAAACATTGCCTTTTCCTCTACCTTTCCCTCTATCCCTTCCCCTAGTAGCACTTGCAATGTTTGTGGTGGCTTGATTATTGAGATATTAGTACATATACTTAAAAAAAAATTGATACTAACAAATAAATAAATATACCTCTTGCCGATAAGATGTTCCAGCTGCATGACTTGGACCACTACTCCTTGCTTTCCTCTACCAGTAGAAGCTCTAGCCTGTATTTTAAAAGATTAGTCCTTGTGCTTAACAGAATGTATATTAGATAATGATTATAAAAATACCTGTGCCTGAGAAGATGTTTCAGATAATTGACTTATACCAGGTTAATTTCTTGTAGGACATTTTTTTTATTATGTCTCTGCGTACCACATTTGCTACAAGTAATTACAGTACCACATTTGCTAAGTTTTTCAGTTTTTCTACTTTCATCAGCCTCTTTTCTTCTAATTTTAGGTGGTCTTCCAGGCAGCTTCCTGATCTTTGGTGGCTTCACAGTAGGATTATTTGATGTTGGCCATATTTTCATGTTATTCATTGGCTGAATAAAATGAGCATATGTGCTGAGGTAGGTATCCTTGTGATAGCAGGTGTCCGTAAAATTAATAGGCTCATATTCCTTGTGGTGAAGGGCAATAATACTATGAGGACAAGGAATGCCCCTAAGCTGCCAAACTCTGCAACTGCCACTCCTACTAACAATGTCAACTATGAGTACAACCCCTGTCAACAATCTCAAAACCTTTTTTCTCATTTCAAGACAAATTTCACTGCATTAATTTGTCAATATTTTCTCGTAAAATCTTCAAAGACATGGGAGAAATATTAGTGATCCAAGTATTTGAAAACTGTCTCAACTCACCAATTCTTTTCATCATTTTCACCCTGATCTTCTCAAGCATTGTGATGATTGTTTTGAACCTTGCAGGAAGTACCCATGCATTAAAACTCTCTGCCATATTGTTGTCCACAACATTACATTTGCAATGCTCTTCAAAGTATCTTTTGCACCACATCTTCAAATTGTACCACAAAAGATCATCCAAACAATTCGTCCCCAACATCTTCATTGCTTTTATATTCTCTTTTAATTCTACTTCAAATGTGGATTTTGCAATCTTTCAAAACACTCTTCTCTTTCTATACCTTTTCAGATTTTAAACCAATTAGCAAGAACATGTCTTGCACATTTTCTGTGTTTAACCAGTGGCAGCAGCTCTTTTACAGCTATTTCCAGTCCCTAACAAAACAAAATAATTATATTAATCTACTAGCAGTTGTTAAAAAAAAAAAGCAAACAGTTGTTAAGAATAGAGTCATACCTTTTGCATATTAGATATGATGCTCAATTGATGACCTTCATTCTTCAGCAGTTCAATAAACCACCTCCGTATAAACTGATTCTCAACCTTAGTAACTGCCCAAGCAATAGACAGCATTTGGTTGTTTCCATCTCTGCAAACAACCACCAGCATTTGACCTTTGCACACTCCTTTGAGAAAACAACCATCCAAACCAATCAACCTTCTAACACCTCCAAAGAATGTTTTCTTTAAAGCATGAAAGCACGCCTAAACCCTTGAAAGATTAACTGTCCAGTCTCATCAGCATCTCCAACTTTGACAACACAAATGCTACCTGGATTAGTCCTCAAAAGCTCATCCCTGTAATAAAAAATCCTACCATACTCCACAATGTGATCACCCATAATCTCTTGTAGCGCTCTAGACCTAGATCTTCTCACAGTTGTTGCACCAACATGGATATCCAACTCCTTTCTAATAATCTCTTGTAACTGGACAACTTTAATGTTTGGCTATTGACTAATTCTATCTTTATACTTGCCAGAAACTTTGAGTTGCAAAGATAGTTAAAAGATGATCTCAAATGAATATAAATAGGGTTGTTTCTTTTAACAATAAAATCCCCACGACTCTTATCCTTGCTAGCACACAATAATCAAGGACAAGTGTATTTACAGCACCACACTCTAACTCTACAAGGCTCATTCACATACTTTTCAATTTGAATCCTTTCTTGAATTGCATATCGGGTTATTGCCAGCTTAAACTCCTTTGCACTCTGTAAAACCAACCCTAATTCTCAAATAATTTTTTCACAAGTTTCATAGAAAACAACTCTATTTTTTTTGTTCTTTCTTCTCATAATTTTTGCACTACTTCATCACCATCTTCACCATCTCCCCAACCTACTTCACTATCTAATTCAAAGCTAGAAGCTTCATCACTTAGGTAGTAAGTTTCATCACCTCCCAGTTTACCAACTAGGCTATCCCTAGTGCCAACATTTGACTCATCATACCTTATATCTGGACCTTTTTCACCAACATTAACTTGTTCATCTGTTGTGCCTCTACTTCTTCTTTGTGACCTATTGAAATGTCTTTTACTAGCCCTTATATTAATATATTCTTGATGGACATCACTGTCAACATCACTGTCCCGACTAGTATTCCCTTCTAAATCTGAATCATCCTCTAAATCATCATCACTTGGATCCTCATCTATTGTAGGGTCAAAAGACTTGGAAGGTATATTAGAAGGAGAAGGCTCATCAGGAGGTTGGAAGAAAAATTGAGAGTAGAGGGCTAAAGATTAAGGCTAGAAGCATCACCCTCATTAATAGGGTTCAGATGTTCCTCACCTACCCCATTGTCACTTGTATTAGGGACATACTTCAACTGAAGTGGGGCATGATCAGGTTGGCTCACCCTATGTGAAACATACGCCTCAAGTTCATCCCCACTTGTATTAGGGACATACTTCAATTGAAGTGGGGCATGATCAGGTTGACTCACCCTATGTGAAACATACACCTCAAGTTCATCCCCATTTTTTAACATGTTGACAATATCAAAAATAACCTTATCACATTTAATTTCTATCAAATAACCATCCCATTTAACAAAGAAATCACATTGGGTTGAATATCCTAGATATTTAATGTTGTCTCTTAACTCAAAGTAGAATATCATATCCACATCTTTATCGAAAAACTCAGTCACAGACCCACCAATATATTCAGGTGGGAGACCAAATTCTATTTCATCCCAATGATACCATCTTAAAGTTACAAGCACAAAGACATTGAAAGATACCTGAAAAAGCAACAATTCAACCACACAAATCCATTGAAATCATTAAACAACGAGAAAAAACACCCACCCCACCCCCACTTGACACACACCCAAAAAGAATTCTGAGTTGTACATGTTACAACAACATATGTGAAAAATCGACAAACATCCAACAAATACGTAGTACATGAATAAGTCAATATGTTCATATTTGCACCAATTTCACTAAATTATGACCTAAAAATATATTTTTTCCAAAAAAAACAACAACTTCGAAAAAGCCATCAAATCGACAAAAATTCAACAAAGACGCTACACATGCATAAGTCCATATGTTCATATTTGCATCAATTTCAACAAATTATGACCTAAAAAAATATTTTCCCCCCAAAAAACGCAACTTCAAAAAAATCATCAAACGTTAGAGACATCAAAACTAAATGCACAAAACCCTAACCAGTAAAATCCTCTACTCTTAGGTTAATACGTATTTTCCCCAACAAATTTATCTTCCAAAGACCTTCAATCTCCTTTGAATGTGAGCTTAGAGTGTATATCGCAAAAGAAAGGAAAGAAAAATCGAAGCAGAGAGAGAGAAACGGGAAATGAATGAGAATATGTGTTTAGGAATATTTTATTAGAATCGGGTCGGGTTATTGGGTTAAATCCAATCTTTTAATAATTAAATTATTATTTAAAGAGAGAGTGCCAACCACACGCCTAAGGGTTGCTGAAGAATATGGCCAAAATGGTGTATTTACAACGGATTAAAGAAGAACGTAGGGTAATAGGTCGAAAGTAAAGTTTAAGTGTCCTTTTGAAAAACTCGGACAAGATCAGGGGGTCTTTATGTATTTTCTCTAGTTTCAATTGTGTATTAATCTGATTTTGAAATGCAATAACTAATGTATGGTATGTCTAATTGTGAATTATGCTTACCTATCTATATGTCATCATTTTATGATTGATGGAGTCTTCATTGTATGTAGAGCATCCAAGCCTGTATAGTTTACAGGCCAGTTCATGGAGGAAAAAACTAAAATTTAGTAATCTTGTTCACCTGGTCAATGCATTCCCTTCTATTCTCAGTATCGTTCCACACGTACTGGAAAAAAAAAAAAAGCGCGGAGCTAAGCTAAGAGTTGATTCAGCATGTTAAACAATTTTACTTAGAGAATAATGGGTTTAATTCCGTTTAGACAAATTTAGATCTTATCATCCTAGACCTGTATAGTTTACAGGCCAGCTCATGGAGGAAAAAACTAAAATTTAGTAATCTTGTTCACCCGGTCAATGCATTCCCTTCTTTTCTCAGTATCGTTCCACACGTACCGGAAAAAGAAAAAAAAAGCGCGGAGCTAAGCTAAGAGTTGATTCAGCATGTTAAACAATTTTACCTAGTGAATAATGGGTTTAATTCTGTTTAGACAAATTTAGATCTTATCAAGTGAAATCACACAAAGTTGGGTTCGATAAAGGTAGAGTGTACGCAGATTTTACCTCTAACTTTGTTCACACATCTGCTATTTCCATCTAAAATCTAACGAATAATAGTATGGTGAAGTGAAGCAAAAACATTCCCATACTTGTGAAAATCAACATCTGTCTAGTCCATGTGCTGGGACAAGCGTGTGCTTGGTAGAATCGGTGGTCTTTGATCAACCACATATATGTATTTTGTTAAGTATATTGAGAATCATTTGATGGTGAGTTGTGAGGTGACGTTGGAATACTAGATATATTTACTAGGAGCGTACATCTGCTGTCGTAGTATGTTAGGGGCATATCTATGCTGGCATAATATGTTAGGTGCCTTGTACTTGCTGTCGTGATATATTTACTTGGGACATATATGCACTGTTGTAATATGTTAGGGGCATACCTATGTCGCCGTAATATTCTAGGAGCCTTGTACTTGCTGCCGTAGTATACTTTTGGGGCATTATATATGTTACCGTGGACTTGTCGGGGTGCTAGGTTGATCACCTTCACTGCCGTTTATGAGAAGCTGAGAGAGTTGATTGAGTTGAGATACAAAGAGGCTTTTTGAACTTCTATTTGGATCTTATTGAACTTTACTTTATAGGAGATATTGTGTGCATATTATTTATGTATATTGTTGTGCCTTGTATTTTTTAACACTTGTTCCAGGGATATTGAAGTAGCAGATAGAGTATCTTACTGGGTTATATTTATATATAGCTCACTTCTTACCTGTAGGTCTGCAGATACTATTGCGAAGGGGAGACTAGTGGTTAACGGTTCGTTCGTGAAGATTCTGTTGCTAAGGTGAGCCTTTACATTGTTCGTGGAGGCTATCGTTTCTGCTTTATCTATTTTTAGTTTTATCTCTTTAATGAGTTTGCATTCCCGAAATTTAAACTCATATAACTCTTTTCTAGATGCTCCATGGTCTTAGTGTGTGATTTGGGCTAAGGAATTAGTTCTCCAATGATTGATGAATTATTAGTTTGATTATAAAGTTTTGTTGGATTACTATTCGCTCTTTATTGATGCATTAAAGTTGCCCATATCTTATCATAGTGCTTATTAACTAGTAAAGTGTATGGAAGGTTGGTTCTCCCGACATGTGTTATAAGCGGGTGCTAGTCACGCATAGGATTATTTTGGGCCGTGACATTTCTTTTCCCAATTCACACATCCTTTGTCTGTCGGCATCAATATATGCTTTTTGCCTCTTCTTATGAATCACAAGCTTAGATTCTTTTATTTAATTGAGTGGTAAATGGTAAGGGGATGTAAACAAGTGTTTTCAGTCTCTTCTCTTCGTATATTCAAGTTTAGTTAGGATTTATTTCTCCTTATTCATATTGGAATAGGCTTTATAGTCCTAGTTTAAATTGGTTTTATAGTAATGCCAATTGGTACCAAATAAAATAGAAAATTTCCAGTGATTTACTCTTCTTCTGTTAAGCTAGGAAAAGATTATTCGGTTCTCTACTTTCTAAAAAAACTCTTTGGACAAGGTTGCTAGGGTTTTGAGCTATGTGGTAAATTTAAGGTCATGCATTTTTTAAAAGATTTTTTATTGTCTAAATATTTTTGTTTTATATAAAAATGTGTCAATTACTACTCTATTCATTCTTATTCTTTAATGCATTTTCTTAGTTAATACTCCACTCCTCTTATTCAATAGTCTTTAAACACAATTTTAATGGCAATTTGTCAAGCCAAACAGCCTCTCTATCTGATCAACTAAGAGGTAGTGGTAGCCAAACAGCCAAACAACAATTCATATGTAATTATTTATAGGTCAAATATGAGAGAGACAAATTTCAGCGCAATTGATTATTTTTTATACACTACTGTAAATTTTGTAAAAACTAATACAAATAGAGTTTGGGATGCAGTATGTGAACATTATATAGTTAACTATATACAGATACTAGGGAATGTGGCCGCGCTTCGCGCGAACTTTTAGGTACATATGGTTAATAAAGTTACCACTAATTTGATGTGCATGATCTAATATTATTTTAATCTATTGTAGGATCCTGCATAAGTGTTTGTCAAATTCAAAATATTTGAAAAACTAACCCTAATTAAGCACTATGTCCAGATGATGAGTATGAAGATAAATGATCTATCTTGTTGCTGTGAATTTGTACGTAGTATTTATACAACTTTTTCTCTTCCTTGATTGTGCTCTATATTCAATTTTTATAAATAACGAGTTAAATTTTTCGATTAGTTAAATTTTTGTGAAAGATAAGTGTCAAAATTTTGAAAGACAATAGAAGGATTAAGGGATTCATGTTGTTATATATTTACAAGATGCAACGCACGCAGTTCAAAACATAAAAGTGCACAAAATGATGTTAATTGGACCGTATATTCGTGAAACTGCAACATGTACTTTGGCTGTTACAAATCAAGCAAGAAAAAAGAGTTGGCACGGAAGTTTGTGTGAGAGTATGTGCTGAAGTTCTGGTTGAGAACAAAGCAAATTTTTGGAACACTTCTAATTTACCTGATATAGGTGATGGAGAGGGAATGGACTTAGCTTTTTTATCTTTGACGTCGCCTTCCTTCAGTGGGTTGCTTCCAACTTCCTCCGTGGCTGGAGGCAGAACATCATCTTCCATGGTATATTCACCTGTATGAGAAACATCGTCATTCTCTTCCTCTTTCTCTTCTTCGACTGTTTCTATACCATAGCCAAATTTATCATCTGTGATTATGGTTACCAGAGCTAGTTGGTATGCTTCTGCTGAGACTTCCTTCCCATCCAATACATTATAGACTTTTCTATCGAAAGAATCTGGTAGCCTTTTCTCTCGCCTGAGATTGTTGCTAATAATCCAATATGATTCACTACTTCCATCTGCCTGTGACTCCCATGTTTTAATTTTCTTGAAATCACTGATCATGTTGCTCCAGCATTTTCTACATTGAACAGGTCCTCTGTCAGCTCTATGTTGCCTGCAGTAAGAGGAGACCGAGTCCCATTTGGGTTCCGGCTTGTCTGAACCAAAAATGGAAGTGGATCCACCCCCCATGAGCTCTTTCCTCTGCGACCTTTTTCCCTTGTATGAGAACAAGTGTTTCTTGCCTGGTCCATTGCAAGTGCCTTGGTGTTTTACATTTGCCATCTTCAGTCGGTTTTTGATGTCCATTAGCTAACGGCGTGGTGTTACCATTCATATTTGCTGATCCTGATGTCATTGAGTTTTGTTTTAGAGGTGAATCAGGTTGAGCTAACAAGGTGAATCAGGTTGAGCTAACATTGCACAAAAAGGGACAGTATAAAGAGCTCTGTGGATGGTTGTACTGATGGAAACAATATTATGGCCTATTATGGCTCCATAAATTGGGTCTTGTACATTGTTGTGGGATATTTACTTGTTTGTTCAAGAGACTTACCAAGTTAATTGGTGATTGACTTCCAAAGAAAGGCATGAATTCTTTCTTTAGGCATTGGATTTTTAAAGTCTTTCTTATTCAAGAAAAAAAAAAGATGTTAATCAGATCATTTGACACACAAGTATAGCATATGATCAACAATTAAATGAAAGCAAAAGGAATAGAACTCTCTATACCTGTAAATCCGTTAGAAGAGACTCGAGCCTTAACTATGATGTGCGCTCAAATGCACCAGGTATCTTTGGTGTCATTTGCAATTTATTATGCTTAGATACACCAATGGGTGTATTCACAAAACCATAACAAAACTTCATGTGTGATAAAAATATGGGACTTATTTTTCAACCATCTGAAGTTATTACAACCATCCTTTTCTTCCCAAGATTCGTACAAGATTTAGCAGTGGCTACCTTAGTGTAACGTAGTTGTGCCAAAGCACCCGGTCTCAAATACTTTCCCTTTGTACTCCTCGACCGGTTTTTCTGTTTTGGAGTCTTGGATTGACCATCATTGGGTGACACTTTACCCATATTATTCTGATTTGAATAAATTCATTACCTAACTTCTCAAGGTCTCGACTTCAGTCATTTCCCTTGCTTATTGGTTAGTTTGTACTTTCCAATCATTTGAATAAATTCATCTCCTCACTTGATATGAGTACGATCATGACCATGGAAACTTTTTGAGTATTTTGAAGACTAGTCATTAAAAGGTCTTTTAGTTTTTTGTCTCTTATTTTTGTAATGTAATATAAATAGAACCTTGTAGGGTCTTAGTCTTTAGTTTTTGAATGTTATTGAAAGAAGCTCCTCTAGAGAGAGTGAGAGTAACCGTAACTAGGGTGATACTAGTGTGGAATCACTAGTGTTACAAAACATTGTTAGAAGGCTTGGTGCTTGAGTGGTGGACGCCCTCTTGTGTCATCGTAGAGTGTTGGTGTTGATGTTACGAGTGTTAATGATCTTGGTATTTAATATATACCTTGGTTCTTATTGTTTGTAATATTGTATGTCGCACTTCCTATCTTTTATTCTTGTAAGCGTTGTACTAGTTTGTGGTTGTTTCTAGTGAAGCCGTGTGTTTTTGTTGCATTGCTCTTGTGTTCTTTTCTTATTGTTATCATCTTGTTCTGCTGGTGTAGCTGTTGTTTTGGTGTTGAACACCTTACAATCTTGGGTTCTTGAGTTGTCATCTTATAGCCGTTTTGTATCTTGCATCTTGTGGACTGTTTTTGTGCGATTTGTGGGCTGTTTTGGTGCCTTTCTTGGTTGTTTGGTATCATAACTTCTCAAGGTCTCGACTTTAACCATTTCCCTTGCTTATTTACCAACTCTAACTCAGATTACCCTAACGTTGACCCAAAAAGTAGAAAAGTTCCAAAAGTACCCATCAAAAAATCGAAAAAATCCAACTTTAAAGAAATCAACTGACACAACTCAAAAGAATTAGAAACCACAACAAATTTGTGATATAATTAACCACTTCAGAGTTACATCAACAACATCAAGGTGAAATTGAACATCCAATCCGAAAACAGAAACCAATAGAACATCCAGTTGCTCAAGCATACATCATATAGCACATGACAAACGCATATAAAGAACTTTAAAAATGCCCGTACAAAGACATTCAAATCTCAAACATCAATTTCCCTTGCTTATTTATCAAATCTAACTCAGCTTACCCTTCAATATTGTCTTGAAAAGTAAAAAACTCCACGAGATACCCATCAAAACTGGAAAGACTCCAACTTCTAATAAACCAACAAACAACACAACACATAAAAATCAGAAACCATAACAAATCAATGATATAATTAACTGCTTCAGAGTTACAACAATAGGATCAGGGCGACATAGAACATCCAATCCGTTAACAGAAACCAAAACTCACAGTTAAGCCCAATAGAACATCCATTTACTTAAGCATAAATCATTTCACACATGAAAAACATACATACAAAACTTCAAAAAGCGTCTGAACAAAGACATTCAAATCTCAAACATCAATTTCCCTTGCTTATTTATCAAATCAAGACCAAATCTAACTTAGATTACCTTTCAACATTGACCTGAAAAAGTAAAGAAATCAACATTGACCTGAAAAGATCCAACTTTAAAGAAACCAACTGACACAACACAAAAAAACAGAAACCACACAACAGGATCACAGGTGAAATGGAACATCCAATCCAAAAACAAAAATCAAAATTCACAGCTAAACCCAATCGAACATCCAGTAATTATGCATACATCATTTCACACATGACAAAAATGTACATACATGCAAATCTCAAACATCAATTTCTCTTGATTATTTATCAAATCAAGACCAAATCTAACTCATATTACACTTTAAATTTGACCTGAAAAGTAAAAAACTTCCACAATATACCCATCAAAATTGGAAAGATCTCATCTTTTAATAAACCAACTAACATAAAAAGTACTAAAAGCACTAAAAATTACTAAACTTGTAATTTTTCTCATATCAATATAATAGAAAAAATAGTTAAATTAACATATTTTGATGCTTGAAAAAACATATAACAACTAACTTGAAATAGGATGATGTATTACTGCAGAGAAGGTCGACTCACTCAACAGTCAAATTTCTTCATTCAGTCATTTAGTCTAATTTGTTGGTTTGTGAAGCTAACCCAATCTTTAACTATTTATCGTTATAGAACATGAACAGTTTCATAGGGATGGTTGTTGGTGAAGGAAGAAGGTGAAGACCGAAGTTTTTTTTTCAAAACGGCAAGAATTATCGTATGCTATTTGTGTGTGGTAACCATAAATAACAATTAAATGGTTTATTAAAGAAAAAAAAACAAAAAATTAAAGAAAAGAAATAACAATTAAATGGTTTATTAAAGAAAAACAAATGAAAAATTAAAGAAAAGAATTAAAATGGAATAAAAGCTCAAAAAAAAATAGAAAAAAGATAAATATAAATCGTGACTTTAGTGGCATGTCTGAAGCAGAGAAAGAGAAAAAAAGACATGAAAAGGGAGAGAAAAAATCTGAGTAGTGCAATAATTTTTCATTTATACATCAAATATATAGAAGCAACTCATAAGTGGTCTGAAAATATTCCTCAAAATCTGCAAACATGTCTCCTTATGTTGTGCTTAAATAAAGAACCACCACACACTACAACTAACTTCAAAAATCTAGAACTTACAACAAAAATAATCTAAAGATTACAACAAAATATCAAGACCAGATGCCAAGTTGACAGGAGCTAGCATCACACAAAATAAGTACCCTTATCACTCCTCCTTGATGCAAGTGTTGTTGGTTACTCCAAGCTTAGCTCTAAGAAGATCAAATCTCTGTTTCTGTAATGCTTTTGTAAGAATATCAGCTAGCTGATCTTCACCGCAGTAATGCAGAATCTAAACTTCATTCTCCCCTTCAGCTTCTCGAATGGAATGATATTTGATTTTAATGTGTTTAGTCTTTCCATGAAAGACTGTATTCTTTACCTTAGTAACTGCAGACTTGTTATCACAAAGGATTTTTGTTGCTTTACTTGGCTTAAATGCCAAGTCGTTCAAAAAAATTTTCAACCATAAAGCTTGATTAACAGCACCTGCTGCTTCAGCAGTTGATTGAGCCACATACCCTGCTTCTTTGTGCACCAATAAATGACACCTGATACTAGAGTGAAACAATATCCGAAAGTGTTTTTCATGTCATCTCGTGAGCCAGCTTAGTCACTATCAGTGAAAGCTAACAATTTCATAGATGCGGTTTTAAAGAACAGACTATAATCAATGGTTCCCCGAATGTACCTCAAAATTCTTTTTGCTACTTTGAGGTGAATTTCAGTTGGTGAATGCATAAACCTTGACAACACACTTGTTATGTACATAATATCAGGTCTTGTGGCAGATACATACAATAGAGAACCAAGCAGACTTCTAAAAAATAAAACATCAACCAAACCAGATTCATTCTTTTTTGATAGTTTCTCTCCTTGAACTGCAGGCGTACTTACTGATTTGCATTTGTCAAGACAAAACTTTTTTAATATTTAAATGCTTCAAGTGTCAAGGGTGGGGGCACAAGGCTAGTGAGTGCCCAAACCGGAGGAATATAATCCTAAGGGAGGGTAGATTGTACTATCTTGGAGAAAAGATGGGAATTGAATCAGTTAAGAATGATGGCAAACCACAAGATGGAGAGCAAGAAGAAGCCGAAGTGCAAAATGAAGAGTATGGAGAGGATGTGTGGCCGCAAGAAAGAGATTGTGAAGTGCCTTTATAAAAGAGGTGAGCCCGTGAATTTGTGGTCAAATTCCTCTCAAGATGGAGAGGATGATACAAGTATGATCATGATCATAACACTTTTTGAGTATTTTTGTATACTAGTCACTAAAGGGCCCTTTTGTCATTTTGTCTATTATTGTAATGTAGTATAAATAGAACATTGTAGGGTTTATTTATTTAGTTGCTTAATGATATTATGAGAACACTCCTCTTAGATAGAGAGAGTCCCAAAACCGTAACTAGGGCCATATAAAAGTGTGGAATCACTTGTGTGTTGCATTGCTTGGTACATTGGTGCTTGGGTGGTAAACGCCTCTCTTGTGTCAATTGTAAAAGATAGGTGATTGTAGTGTATAGTGTTAAGGGGCCAAGAGTGTCATATGTTCTTGGGTTCTTAAGATTATACCTCTATTTGTCTATCGTTCTATCTTTATTTTTGTTGTAACCATTGGTAGTGTTCTTGTTGTGTAACCTTGTAATCGTTCTATTGTTGAAATCTTATTCTGTTGTTCATCTTTTTCTTATTGTTACATTAGTTTGGTTTGACTGTTTTGGTTTCAAATACACCATTATATCTTGCATTCTTGTTGTTAGTAGTGAATCCGAGAGTGGTCACCAAAGGGGTCCTCGGTTCTTCAAACTTGTGGACTGTTTTGGTGTATGTTTCGTGTCTTCTTGGTTTCTCTTGTATAACCATCCGAGTTCAACGTAGTCTTGAACACCCATCTAGTTCCAAGAACATGCCTGCCCTGAGGTCTAGGTACAAGTACCCACGTATCATTCTTGTTAATCACGTTGAGCTTCTCCTCCATGGTAGCTCTTTATTCTAGAATTTACAATGCATTGGCTACACTTGTTGGCTCTAATATAGCAACATTGAATATAGTATATATGTCTTTAATTGATCTGACACCTCTTACTGTAAAATCATCAAAATCTTCTTCATGGACATTTTTTTCTTGATTAGTGATCTGTAAAGGAGAAACAACCATATTCTTCCAGTCCCACATAGCATTCTCATCAAACTTAACACTTCTACTCACATGTATTTGCTGTGAAATAGGATTTAAAATCTTATAGCCTTTTGAAGTGTTGCTATAGCCCACAAATATTCCGACATCAGCTTTTTGATCAAGTTTATCCTTTTAACTTCAGGAATGTAAGAGTAACATATGCATCCAACCACTTTAAGATGTGAGACTGATGGCTTGGATCCAATCCATGCTTCATAAGGCATCTTTCCTTCAACGGCTCTCGTCGGCAAATTATTCTAAAGATAGACAGTGGTATTGACAGCTTCGACCTGTAACACCTTAGGCAACTCTTTCTCAAATAGAAGACACCTAGCCATATTCATAATGGACCTATTTTTCCTTTCACTTACACCATTTTGCTGTGGTGTGTAAGTAATAGTAAGTTGATGATGAATTCCTATTTTCTGAAGGAAATCCTTAAATTGATTTGAAGTGAACTCAGTCCCACTACCACCAGACCTTAAGATTTTTATCAAAGAGCCACATTGATTTTCAACATTTTCTTTAAACTTTTGAAACGCGGCAAGCACTTCAAATTTTTGCTTCAAAAAATAAACCCAACAAAACCTTCTAAGGTCATCAATGAATAAAAGAAAGTATCTGCTGCCATTATAAGAAAGAGTGCTCATAGGTCCACACACATTAGTGTGTATTAGTTGGAGCTTTTTAGTAGCTCTCCAGGCTTGATTCATAGGAAACGGTGATTCACTTAGCTTCCCAATTTAACAAACTCCACATACATTAGAGTTTTCATTTATGGAAGGCAAATCTGTCTTAAGTTCCGTATTTTGCATCATCTTTAAAGACTTAAAATTGATGTGGCCAAGCCTTTTATGCCAGACATAACTGTCATCTTGTATGATGACACAAGGTCCAATCTCAGTATGTTTTCAATCAAGAGGAAAACTTCTTTTGAGCATTTTAACCGTGAGCAATTTTATACCAGTTGGATCCATGATTTAACATGCTTTATCTTTAAATAACAGGACATAATTGTTATCAAGCAACTGACCAACACGGAGAAGACTTTGTCTAATTTCAGGAACAAATAATACATCAGAAATAAGCTTTATACCTGAGGGAGTTTGAACAACAACTACTCCTTTGCCCTTTGCATGTAAGAGTCTTCCATCTCCAACTCTGACTTTGAAAAAATAGCTTTTTCCAAACGTTCAAAGTTGTTCAAGTTAGCTGTCATATGATGTGTACATCCACTATCAACAAGCCACACATCATGATCTTGAGATGCTATATTGCACTCTCCAATTATAAAAGCAGCAAATAATTTCTCTTCATGATCTTTAACATTTGTAGCAACTTGAGCTGGTCAGGCTTGATTTGTTATTTTGTTTTTTTTTAAAGAAATATATGGTAGCGAAAAGGGGTTTAAAATGACTCTCAATGAATTGAATAACTTTCAATAGCATTCAATAAATTTCTTAAGCATAGAGGAGCTTTAAATAGCCAATATAAAACAAGAATCTGCATAATTTAAAATTTAAAACAACCTAAAATATTTCAACAACTAAACAAACTAAAAAATATTTAAAATTCAAGTTCATCCTAATCTAACCAACTTGTTTTGCTAAAAACTAGTGCAGTAACTTAAAGCAATTTCCAACACTCCTCCTTTGCTTTAATTACAGCGATTTAAAAATTGCTCCTCCTTAGTTTTTTCTCTGGCAGTGTATGTTGAATTTTTGAATTTTTTTTTTTGAACTTGCAAATCTTTTTGATGTTCATCTTTCTCTTTTTTTTTTCTTCTTTTTCTTCTTTGCTGAAAAAACATCAACAATCTTATGTTGTTTGAAAATAATTTCATAGACTTTGCAAAATGTTGGAAGGATTTTTCATTCATCAAAACATCACATAAAGCATAGGTTTCAAGATATGATTTCTTCATAGAACAAATTTGATCATTTTTGTCAGCGAAATTTTTTGGACATTCAAAGAGAGACTGTTGTTTGACATCTTTTTGGTTAAAAATAGCCCAACGATTTGAAAATAAGCACGGGTTGAAAATGGTAGCCCTGATGGATTAAAATGGAGACCTGACGGGTTAAAAGGTAGCCCTTTCGGGTTAAAAATAGTATGGTAGTGCTTTGGAAGAACTCACAGATCCCGTAAGATCAATGAGGCTCTTGATACCACTGTTTTTTTTTTAAAACAAAGATGGGGCAGCGAAAAGGGGTTTGAAATAGCTCTCAATGGATTGAATAATTTTCAATAGCTTTCAATAGCATTCAATAAATTTCTTAAGCATAGAGGGGCTTAAAATAGCCAATATAAAACAAGAATCAGCATAATTTGAAATTTAAAACAACCTAAAATATCTCAACAACTAAACAAACTAACAAATATATAAAATTCAAATTCATCCTAATCTAAACAACTTATTTTGCTAAAAACTAGTGCAGTAACTTAAAACAATTTCCAACAGTTTTGCAGACCTTATCCACATGACCAAACTGTTTGCAGACCTTGCATTGAGCTTCAGGTCTGTACCAACAAAACTTCTCTGTATGATTGGTTTTTTTACAATAGGGACAAGGTGGATACTTCGACCTTCTATATCTCCCTTTGTTGTTATATTGCTCCTTCTTTTTCATGCCATGTCTTCTATTTAATTTCCCTTTTAATTCACCATCAGACTAAGCTTTAGACTTTTGAGCAGCTACAAGAGCAACTTCATTTGAACTCTCTTCCTCTCTAAAATCTTTTCTTTGCTCCACAGCTTGAAGAGCATTGGATAGTTCACTCAACGTGACATGAGATATATCCCAAGTATCTTTTATTGAGGAGATTTTTGCTTTGAACTTATCTGGGAGTGTCACCATCACCTTCTCAACAATCCTTTGCTCTTCTACTTTTTCTCCCAATAATCGAATCTGATTAACAATTTTCATGATCCTATCAATATAGTTTTTCACCTTTTCATTCTCTTTCATCCTTAACATCTCAAATTCTTTTCTTAGATTCAATATTTGCATTTGTCTTGTCCTATCACTCCCTTGAAATTCTTGCTTCAGCATATCCCAATATTCTTTGGCAGTTTCACATGCCATTATCCTTGTAAAAATTGATTCGGAGACAGCTGCGCGAATGAAAGACAAGGCTTTTGGACCTTTTGCAATCTCTTCTTCATGATTTCTGATTTGCTGAAGAGTTGATTTTCTCTCAAAGATTCTGGAGAATTGCCTTCCTCAACATACTTCTATAAACCAAGACCTTTCAAGTATGTCTTCATCTTTACAGCCCAAACTTGGTAATTTTTGTCATTAAAAATAGGAGGTGAAAGAGAAGGGCTGATGGAAGCCATATCAAAAAAGAGAACTGGACAGAAAGAAACTTGAACAAGTTAAGCTTGTTGGGTGATATTTGCTGTGTTTTTATAAGGAAGAACAGTCCCTTAAAGATCAATTTTGCTCTGATGCCAATTGAAGGAGAGAAAGAGAAAAACAGACATGAAAAGGGAGAGAAAAAATCTAAGTAGTGCAGTAATTTTTCATTCATACATCATAAGTGGTTTGAAAATATTCCTCAAAATCTGCAAACATGTCTCCTTATGTTATGCTTAAATAAAGTACCACCACACACTACAACTAACTTCAAAAATCTATAACTTACAATAAAAATAATGTAAAGATTACAACAAAATATCAAGACCAAGATGCCAAGTTGATAGCAGTTAGCATCACACAAAATCAGTACCCTTCGTCAATGTTAGATCAGCAGCCTCATTTCTTTCCTTTATATATATATATATATATATATATATATATATATATATATACTAGTCAAGTGTACGTGCGTTGCACGTGTGCTTCATGTCAAGTCATAAATCGACATAAAATATATAAAAGAAACATAAGTTATTGAAAAATAGAAATTAACTTTAGAGATTGAAGATAGGCGGTCGTTTCCTACGACGTGAACTATCACAAAACAGATAATAACAAAAATAATATGGTTAATCTTAAACCTTTACTTAAAAATTCTTCAAAGTCTGATCGACTATTTATCTCCCACCTGTAAACTATACAATAAAATAATACAATAATCGATATATATATAAAAATATTATTAAATTCTAACCTTTACAAAAAAAATCATCAAACTTCAACTAAACATTCATCTACTACCTGTATTAAGCAGAAAAACTACAGAAGTAACAAAATAAAAACTACAATAATTGATATATTAGAACGATATTATTAAATCCAACCTTAACACCAAAATTTATGAAAGACCGATCAAATATTCATTATCAACAATATAGTTTTGAACATAACAGAAACTAAAACAAAATAATATGATAATTGAGATATTAGAACAGTATGATATAAACGACACCTTCAGAGCCCATTGAAAAAGTAGTTATAAGAATATAACTGATATTATTACATTATTGTAGGAGAAAATTCAATTTATCGAAGCCTAAAATTTTTTTTCTCCAAAAAAAGATTACTATAAGAGGATTCGTTAAATTGTTAAATATGTAATAAGAGGGAGAAAAAGGAAAATTTGATGATTTTCATCTAAATTATAGCAATACTACTCTTTTCCCCCTTTTTTTTGTGACGTACAAAAACACACAACATTTTTTAATTTACTTTATTAATTAACTAATTTTGTAAATATTTATAAATTATCAAATTATTTATGGTAGTATATATTTGGTTATTAATTTTCAAGGTTTAGCATATATGGTAGTATTAATTCTTCTAATATTTTTTTTACCATATATTTTAGGACTCCTTAATTTATAAAACATATTTTCCTTTTATAATGTAATTTAGAACTCTTTAACTTTAAATATTATATGAATAATTAAATATAAATTAAAGAAAATAGTAAAAAAATAGTTTTATCTATTGCAGAGATTTTTAATGAAGGTCAAAAAAAGTTCAAATGGTCTTCACATTTTTAATATATATATATATATATATATATATATATATATATATATATATTCAAATTAATTGATGGTCTTTCCATCTACTAAAACATAATGAACACTCGGGGATTGGTGGTTTATTTACTCTCTTATGTATAATGCTTCATTTATTGTGCACATCTTAATATCCTGCTTTGTCAAGGCTGTCACACTATGAAGAACACTTGTGTGTCAAGGTGAGGGAAGATCCTCCTACTACAAATCCTATATGCAAAAAGTTTCACTGCTTTGGTAGCATATTGTCAGTGAAACACTTCTTTCAAAATTTCCATGTATGACTGCAAATGAGATTGTTTGATGCCAGTGACAGAATCATTTGTTTGGATTAATGATCTTGTCAAAATGAGATGCGCTCTTTTCTATTCTATTTCTCAGCTTTGGCCCCATAAACAATAGGCAGCAAGTTTACTTTAGCTGGGAAAAGAACGGAAAAAGAAGGCCATGATTTCCCTGTCTACTCAGATGTTTCATATGTTTGTTTGTTGAAAATATGTCTTAGAAATAAAGTAGAAATAAATAATTTTAGTAGTTTTAAATTATTAGAGTGCTATCTGATTTAGGAATTAGTTGTCCCTTTATTATTTGAATAGAAATTAGTTATCCCAATTTAAATTGAAGTGTAGTTAGAAATTTAGCTATAAATACATGTTTTGAGTTATTAATAAAAAAAGTTCCCTTTGACAATACTATTATCGTATTTTATTTCTCTCCAACTCTTTCTCTGTTATTTCTCCAATTTCAAAGTTAAAAATCAACAATTGGTATCAGAGCGTCAGTTTCTTGAGAGATGTGTGAGAGATGAATTCTGAAAACAACTTTTCCCAAACAGCTCCTTCTGTCTTTGATGGTGAGAATTACCATCTTTGGGATGTAAGAATGGAGACTTATCTTGAAGCTTTAGATCTTTGGGAGGCTATGGAGGAGGATTATGATGCTGTTCCGTTGCCTGATAATCCCACGGTAGCCCAGATCAAAAATCAAAAGGAAAAGAAAATTAGAAAATCAAATGCAAAAGCAACTTTGTTTGCTAGTCTGTCTCCAATAATTTTTATGAGAATTATGGCCTTTAAATCAGCAAAAGAAATTTGAAATTATCTGAAGGAAGAATATACCGGAGATGAAAGAATACAAGGCATGAAGGTGTTGAATCTAATAAGGTAATTCGAATTGCAAAAGATGAAGGAATCTGAGACCGTCAAAGAGTACTCAGACCGTCTTCTTAACATTGTTAACAGGGTAAGATTGCTTGGCACAAAATTTAAAGATTCAAGAATTGTTGAAAAAATTCTTGTTACACTGCCTGAAAGATACGAAGTATCAATAATGTTACCTTGGAAAACACAAAAGATCTGTCCAAGATTACCTTGATAGAATTGTTAAATACGTTGCAAGCGCAAGAGCAAAGGGGGCTTATGAGGCAGGATGGTATGGTTGAAAGAGCTTTGGCAGCCAACCACAAGACTTAAAGCAAGGGTAATAATTCAAGAAAAAATTACCTACCTGGTCAGCACTGTGGCAAAATAGGTCTTCCTCCATTTAAATGTTGGAAGAGACCAGATGCACAATGAAAGATTTGCAATCAACTTGGCCATGAAGCTGTGATTTGCAAAACCAAATCTCAAAATTATGAAGTAGAAACCCAAGTCACCAAAGAAGAAGAAGAAGATCACTTATTTGTGGCAACATATACTTTAACCAAGAAATCTGATTTTCGGATGATTGATAGTGGTTGTACAAACCACATACATATGCCAAAACTTTTTTAAAAAAGTTTAAGCCTTTGGAAAATATGAAAGTAAGAATTGAGAATGATGATTATATTCCTGCAGAAGTAAAAGGGAATGTTGCAATCAAAACAATTTCAGTTGATATGAGAGGCAAAAGTTTCTTATTTAATCCAACAGAATATGCACACAAGCCATGCAAGAACAAAGATGACTTGACAGATTTATTCAAGAGGTCAAATTCAGCCAAAGCCGAGACAATTTCTGATCCAAGGAAGAGTATTAAAAATATGTCTCAGATTTAAAGTAGGAATAAATAATTTTAGTAGTTTTAAATTATTAAAGTGCTATGTGATTTAGAAATTAGTTATCCCTTTATTATTTAATAGGAAATTAGTTATCTCACTTTAAATTGAAGTGTAGTTTAAAATTTAGCTATAAATACATGTTTTGAATTATTAATAAAAAAAGTTCCCTTTGACAATACTATTATCGTATTTTATTTCTCTCCAACACTTTGTCTGTTATTTCTCCAATTTCAAAACTAAAAACCAACATTGTTTAACAAGAGAGTTTGTATATCGACCGTCTTTGTTGCTAGTTGGTTTTGTTTCCATTTTATTTGGTGATTGGCTCATTTGGTCTTTTTTTCTTGGATGATGATAGGAAGCTATTTTGTTAGATCTTCTCAGAGTTATTCGAAATCACCGAACTAGTCTTGCCACTCCCATCGGCCCGGTAGTGATGCTGACTTGGAAAACATGCCATATGGTTCTGCCTTCAATCATGGAGCACCATCAACTTGTCCATTGCTACTCATTGAGCCATCTTATAAGATCAATGGGGAAGACCGCTCAAAAGGTCGGCCAATTCGGGTGAATGATGAAGAAGATACCAAGGAAAAGGCTACAATGAAACCAACACCTGACAGCAAGGTTGAAACGAAGAGTGGACCTGCATCTGATCCTAAAACCAAAAAAATAGTTCCAGCTAACTCTCATGGTAAGGATGTGCCAATTTCTGACTTGAAAATTGATCCCAAAGTCGACAAAATGGCATTTGCTGAATCCAAAGATGGCACTAAAATGTCGTTGGATCAAAAACCGAGTAAGACAACAGTGAAAAACACTTCAAAACCTGTCTCAAAAGTTGAGTCAAAGTCTGCAGAAGTTGGTATATCTGATTCCAAAGATCTTCCAGAGAACATTTCTAGCAACAAGTTAGTTAAGAAGGTAAGCCAGGGAAGTGGCCGTTCGACCAATGTAGTTGATAATTCGGCAACTTCTCCATCAGATGTTAGAGAGAAAACAGACAGTGTCCCATCTACTTCACAATCTAAAAGAGAGGATGAAAAACCACATTTGTGCCATCAAAACCTGCATTAGAAGAAAACATAGTTCTTGGTGTTGCTCTCGGGGGTTCAAAACGAATGCTTCCAATTGAAGAAGAGATCTCACCATCTCCAAATCCAGCTGAATCCAAAGAAATGACTACTGGCCAGAGCGGCAATGCTTCTACCGTCGCAGCAAAGATAAACAAAATGGACAAACATTCGAAACATTCTAATTTTGCAGCTCCCGATCAGTCGGGTAAAAGGCCCTTCACCGGAAATTGATCCACCTGTGTTTATTTCCAACCATATGAAACTAATTATTCATCAACACCAGATTTGATGTTTATATGGTAGTTGTCTTTTCTAACCGTATGAAACTAATTATTCATCAACGCCAGATTTGATGTTTATGTGGTAGTTGTCTTGATATCCAAGATAGTAATGTCTTTAGCCTGTTACTCTAGTATAAAATGAATAATTATAGGGCTTAGTCATGTTAGTTGCTAGTGTTTTTTGATTATGTGTTTGCTGTGTCCAGTTTGATCCTCCAGTGTCATACTTCTTTTTGTTATTGCAAATTCTACAGGAATGGCCATTTTTTTTTCTCAATAATGCTGGCTAACAGCAGATACAAATTCATGTATTTTTGTCGATTGTGTAATCTATCTCTAACCAAAGATCCTTCAAAAGATAGTCAACAGCAGGTATTCATATAAACATGTGAGATCAAATATCAAACTAAAGCACTAAGTTACAACGGATAGATAGAATCCCAACTATAAAGTACGGTAGAAATTTAAATAACTATGGTTCCTGTCCTGCCGCAACACGCCCTTCTGACAGCAGACCAAAGCAAAACTCACAGCTTGGCAATCCAATAATAGGCCGTAAATGGAGAAACAAACCAAAATAAAGTTAGTATCAAGTACAAGTGCATTATCCACATAAAGCAAATGCCAATGATTATTGTTTTATGTTTCCTTTGGCAACGTATCACACAAAATCCTAAAACAGAATTCAACTTTGTATTTTATGCAGGCAGTACAGTAAAGAAGATTCGGAAATTTCCACTTAGCCACAAAGAGAATAAGGGAAAAAACAAGATCCCAAAGATCTTTCCGCTAACATATTTAATCATCTTTGTATTTCTATCAAGACAAGGGCCAAGCCAGCAACAGTATCAAATATCATGAAGAAATTTCACCCTCCTATCACATCAAATGCAGTGCTTTGAGTACAAGTAAAGGAAAATGATTTGGGGAAGTTATTTTAGGGTGGAAAATATTTTCCAAGGGAAAAGCATGCTCCTCAATTCAAGGTTAACAGTAGAAAATAGTTTTCATACAACAGAAACCCAGGGTAAGGCATATTGTGTTTGAGCTTCTCACATGCAGTGTTTACACATAGTTATCCCAATAGAAAACCTAAGATTGAGAGACTAATAGTGAGATTTAATACTTTGACATTCATCCAATATGTATCGCAACATTGCCACTAAATTCAACTTTGGATTTTCTCTCTGCATTTTATGCAAGTATTACTCTGTTGAAAATTTGGAAATTTTCACTTAGCCACCAAGGGCATAAGGAAAAAAAGAGAATCCAAACATCTTACAGTTTAACATATTTTATCATCTATGTATTTCCAGCCAGACAAGGACCAGCAACAGTAACAAATATCACAAAGAAATTTCACTCACCTGTCAAATCACATGCAGTGTTTTTTGTACAAGTAAATTAAAAAGATTTTAACATTTGTAAAGAAAAATGACTTTCAGGAAGTTACTTTAGGGTGGAAACATTCTCCCATAT
Organism: Capsicum annuum; assembly: GCF_002878395.1. Taxonomy (NCBI): domain Eukaryota; kingdom Viridiplantae; phylum Streptophyta; class Magnoliopsida; order Solanales; family Solanaceae; genus Capsicum; species Capsicum annuum. The sequence goes on along the minus strand of NC_061122.1, from coordinate 158,434 downwards.
TCAAGCTCAACGCTAGAAAATAGTTTCATACATCCTACCATAAATACCCAGGGTAAAGCATGATGTTTTTGAGCTTCTCAAAAATCCATCACGTACTCGGTGTCTGCACATAGTTAACCCAAATAGAAAACCCATCCGCAAGTCAATCATCTCAAAATAGCAAAATCTACTAAGATTGAGAAACTAATAGACCAATTGCTGTTGAAACACAGAAATAAAATAAAATAAGTAATCATTCAAAAATATAAATAATTCCACCTAAACCACACTTACAATAGAAAATTAAAAAAGGAAGACACAAACTGCAAATATCAATAGGTGTTTGATTACCCCTTCTTTAGCCCGGCAACAGTAGATAATTTTACCAGTATCAGCGTAAAGTGTACCAGCATGGATTTGAAAAGTTTCAATAGGTGTACCAAGAGTGAGATTTAATACTTTGACAGTCATATAATATGCATCGGTCGACGGTATTGCAAGTCCTCAGGGGTCAGAGGAATTGTTGGATCCCCTTCCCCAGGTGCCAACAAGTCCAGAATGTTCGAGACTGGTTCTTTTAAAAGAAGTTTATCTAACCTCTTTTCGAGTAGCTCTTTTGCTATCACGGGATCCCGTAGTGATAGTAATGCCAATAAATAACGAACTTCATATTGCCTCTGCTTCTCCTTCTTATCACCCTCGGCAACTGGTACCAAATAATTTAGTAATTCCTATAATCGATGCTTTTTTTCCCACTCTCCATATCCTTGTTTGTCAAGACGTGCTTTTAGCATCATCTCCTCGTATGAGTACTCTTTTTCCCAGCCCTCAGGTGGTGCTGCTTTTTTTCTCTTCGCCTCCTCCCTTCCCTCCTCCTCCTTCCCCAAAACAAGAATAAGGGGTTTTTGCATCATCTCCTCCTCCTCGAACGATGGTATCGAACCCTTCTGTATTTCCCATGATCGATTTTTCTTTTCCCAATTTATACATCCTTGTCTGTCAGGATCAAGATATGCTTTTACCGTCTTCTCCTCGTATGAGTAAATTCGTTTCCAATCCTCTTCCTCAGGTGGTGCTGCTTTTTCCCTCTTCTTCTCCTCCTCCTTTGTTGGCTTTGGCTCAGCTAAAGGGTGTATCTTTTCCAACAAAGCATCACGATTCGTTTTTCCTAAATTTAAAGCCTCACATTCGTACATGGCTTTAGGCCACAAATAATATCGACCCGCCAAGTGTGTGCGCGCGGTGAAGTGAGCAAACCAGTCCAATCCTAGTCAAAATCATGAAGTCTCATAAATCTTTTTCTACTTTTCGTATTCCTCCATTTTAAGTGCAAGAAAATTAAACCAAGAACAATATGATACTCTCTTAAAATTAGCATAAAACAGGATATATGGAAATAAAACATCAGTACACCAATGAAGTTAAAATATTGATATCGTATGAGCTGCGTTTGGAGTTGCGGCACCATCCTCGTTGGTTACAAAACTTTAAACAAAACTTTTTTCTTCTTTAAATCACAAAACTCCATTATTAGAAGGGGAGCTATGTGATTGCATAATGCCACAGGAACTGAATATTCATTTGTTCATCAGTTCTAACAGTTAACTTAAAAGTTAAACGCGTTGGAGTAGGGATCAATCACAACAATCTTGTTTTAACCAAAAAAAATAAAAATAAAAATCACAACCACCTATTCACTACTAACAAGCAACTACAAGTAATGGGCACAATCCCTAACCTGCAAGTATAAAGGCGAAGATATTACTGAAGAAGCTATTATGGATCACTCTCACGCAAATGCCACCACTACAGGATAGTGTTATATATTAATCAAATAACAAATTGTTTGAATAATAAAAACTATCTAGATACTTACAAAAAACAAAGACCTCTTATCACTCTTCAAAGTAAAAAGGGCTTAAACAGCACAGAATCTCAACAAATAGTAAATTTAGAAAACTAAAATCCAGGTGAGAATATATAATAATATACTCAAAACTAATAAAGAGGTGAGATCAAATATCAAACTAAAGCACTTAAAGTTACAAAAGAGAGATAGAATCCCAATTATCAAAGTACCTTAAACCATAATAACGAAATCCCAAACTTAGAAATTTAAATAACTATGGTTCCTGTTCTCCCGTGACACGCCCTTCTGGCAGCAGGTCAAAGCAAAACTCGCAGCTTGGCAAACCAATAATAGGCTGTAAATGGAGAAACAAACCAAAATAAAGTTAGTTATCAACTACGAGTGCATTATCCACAGAAAGCAAATGCAAATGATTACTATTTTATGTTTCCTGTGGCAACCTATCATAAAAACCTAAAACAGAATTCAACTTTGTGTCTCATACTAGCAGTACAGTAAAGAAGATTTGGAAATTTTCACTTAGCCACCAAAAGCGCAAGGGAAAAATGAGATCCAAAAGATCTTTCCACTTCACATATTTAATCATCTATGTATTTCTATCAAGACAAGGGTCCGGCCAGCAACAATATCAAGTATCACAAAGATACTTCAGACTCTCCTATCACATCACATGCAGTGCTTTGAGTACAGCTAATTTGGAAAAAGATTTTAAATTTGTAAAGGAAAATGATTTGTGGAAGTTTTTTTAGGGTGGAAATATTTTTCAAGGGGAAAAGCAGGCTCCTCAATTCAAGGGTAACACTAGAAAATAGTTTTCATACATCATGCCACATAAACTCCATAGTAAAGCATATTGTGTTTGAGCTTCTCACATGCAGTGTTTTTACACATAGCTATCCCAATGGAAACCCTACGAATGAGAGACTAAAAGACCAATTGCCATTGAACCACAGAAATAAATAAATCACATATTTTAAATAAAAAACTACTCCACACAACACATATTCACGACATAGAAAATAAAACAAGAGAACAAGATGTAAACATCATTAGGTGTTTGATAACCTCTTCTTTAGGCCAGCAACAATAGATCATATCATTATTGACACATCTTATACCAAGTACCAACATTGATTTGAAAAGTTCCGATAGGAGTACCAAGAGTGAGATTTAATACTTTCACATTCATCCCATATGTATCGCAACATTGCCACAAAAATCAACTTTGGATTTTATGTTTGCAGTTTATGCAAGTACTACTGTATTGGAAATTTGGAATTTTTCACTTAGCCACCAAGAGCATAAGGGAAAAAGAGAATCCAAACATCTTACAGTTTAACATATTTTATCATCTTTGTATTTCTAGCCCGACAAGGACCAGCAACAGTAACAAATATCACAAAGAAATTTCGCTCACCTATCAAATCACATGCAGTGTTTTATGTACAAGTAATTTAAAAAGATTTTAACATTTGTAAAGAAAAATGACTTCCAGGAAGTTATTTTAGGGTGGAAACATTCTCCCATATTCAAGCACAACACTAGAAAATAGTTTCATACATCCTACCATAAACACCCAGGGTAAAGCATGATGTTTTTGAGCTTCTCCAAAATCCATCGCGTACTCGGGGTTTGCACATAGTTAACCCAAATAGAAAACCCATCCACAAGTCAACCATCTCAAAATAGCAAAATCTACTAAGATTGAGAAACTAATAGACCAATTGCCGTTGAAACGCAGAAGTAAAATAAAATAAGTAATCATTCAAAGATACAAATAATTCCACCTAAATCACACTCACAATAGAAAATTAAAAAAGGAAGACACAAACTGTAGATATCAATAGGTGTTTGATTACCTCTTCTTTAGGCCGGCAACAGTAGATAATTTTACCAGTATCAGCGTAATGTGTACCAGCATGGATTTGAAAAGTTTCAATACTAGTATCAAAAGTGAGAATAGAGCGTAGTAAGGATTATATAAGAATAAGAAAATGAGTTGTAATGAAAGACAATTATCAGAAAAAGGAGTTTAGTGGGTGGTTTTAAAGCCAATTCCTTCAAACTATCCGTAATTAAAAGGATTTACACGTTTCTGTTTAAATTTCTTACTTTTTACTTTTTATTGGTTTAAATTTTAATAATTAAAATAAACAAATATGCTAGATCGCGTGTGTATATCTCATTTTCTTTTTAGCATTTCTTGTTGTTTAAAATTTGTCCTAATTAGTATAATTTTTTTTTTGGCAGTTATTGATGTTTAAATATTTTTTAAGAATGTAATTATTTAAATTTGTATTGTAATTATTTGTTTATTTTGTAGTTATTGTTGTTTAAATTTGTATTGTAATTTTTTTTAATGTTGTAACGAAAATTGCTTTTTTGTATCTTTTGTTATTTAAGTTATTTTTTAAGATAATATTATTAATAAAGGTAACATAATAAGTAAAAGTTTATTAGCAAATTAGCAATTAGAAAAAATTATTGGTAAGTTAGCAATTAGCAAAAATTATTTGTAAGTGGATGGTGTTATTCATCTTTTAAAAACTGTATTTCAATTGTAATGGGGATGAGGAAGTTAAGGGTGTTAAAAAAATAGGCTTTTAATTTTATTTTTTTTTTCAAATATTGCTGCTTTTATGAGGTGCTGCCACATGCCAGTTTTTGTTTCTCTTATGAGAGAGATACTTAACTAAATTGTTAACTATGTAATAAAGTCTAATTATATAATTATTTTACCCACATAGCATCAATATTTATCGATAAAAAATTATACTATTTTTACATGATATCTCAATTTTTCACTTTATATATCTTCATATGTAATTTTGGGTCTCATTATATGTCATTTTTCTTTTTTTTTTTTCTCTTTTGTTTTCATCCTTTCTTTCTTTTCTATATCCTTAATTTTTTAAGTATATTATCGTTATCTTATAAAAGAGTTGATGCACGTGAAGTTGTTTGACATGAAGTGATAAGTCAAGAATCTATTTTACTAATATTACTGTTATTTAAGTTTTTGCAATATTTTTTTTATTTTTCGTAATATAGCTATATTTATATGTTTACATAATTGCAGACAATGGAGAATATGAGAAGTGAAATGTCACTTCTCTTAGGCTAGAATGTGTATTTATCTTTTCTAAATCTTTTTGCCTCTTTTTAAATTTTTTTTCTTAAAATATTTGTTGGAAAGAAATACTCTATCAAAAAGTTCATAATTGTATATATTCATTGCTCAAAAAGAGACGTAAGAATATGAAATAGTTTTAATAAATAAATTCATTAAATGGAAGGACTTCATTGCATCAAACTGATTTGATATCCTTTCAAGTCACGTAAAATGCTTTGTATTTTTTAAAGTCTTATACAGTAGGTGTTTGACCATGAAATTAAAAAAAATTTGAAGTTGGAGTTGAAATTGGAGTTAGAGTTGTGTTTGGTCATGTCTTTTTGAAAGATTTTTTTAGATTTTTGATTTTTTTTTTAAATATGATTTTATGCCCTCAACTTTTAAAAACTATCAAAATCGCTTAACTACTAATTTACCTACTAACATACAACCAAATGTGATTCTTATATGTAGACACTTCCACTACTCAAAACAAATTTGCATTAACGAAGAAAATAGCACTCGAGAACAAAGATTGATAGCTAATGACTCTCTTAACAAGCATTAGAACTACAAGAGATAGAATGATTGATTTGGATCATTTGTTTAGACGCATTCAAAAGTTGTTAATGTATGACATTAGTAACGACAAAAAATGACATAATCTATTTAAATATTGTATTTATTAAAGCAATATAGTATGATATAATATAATAAAATACAATATGTTGCATTATAAAATAATACGTAACAACCATTCAAACACAGTGGGGAAAAATAAATACATTACAAAACAAAATCAAATCACATATAAAAAAACAAAAATTTCAGCAGTAAAAAAGAAAAAGAATAAAGATTAGGTGCATAAATTAAATTTAAAGACGATATATAACATAAAATAATTGTAGATTAATGATTTGGGGAGAAAAATTCTGAATGAGTGTTTTGTGACAAAAATTGCCGGGACATATGTAAACACGTAATCATTATATAGTAGATATAAATAGTTCTAAATATTCTTATGCATGTAGAATAGGTATAATAAAGCAACCTCAAGTTAAATAGGAAATATTTAATTTTAGGTTGCTTGAATTCTAAGTAGGTAAGACAATCTAAAATAAAGACTTCTAAACTTGAGGAAAAAAAATTTAAAAGTTGAGGACCCCTAAATTAAATTTTATAACCATAAATTCATTAATTACATATATATTATCTTTTGAATTTTGATGTAGCATGTACGGACCTTATAATTGAAAATTGGGTACCATTGAGTTTGGTTTTATCACTCTTCCTATGGGTGACATTAAATAAATATTAATATCTCCTCCATCAACATCTTTCTTACTGAGAAAACTTAGAATTTTACCATAACTTTAGGGTTTCTTAATTTTTAAAATATATTTTTTTACTATATTTTTAGGAATCATTAGTTAATAATTTTTCTAAAAAAATTATATATATTGTCTTTTACCATATATTTTAGAACTTCTTAATTTTAAACATTATAAAAATAATTAAATAATAATTTGAAAAAATATTAAGTATACGTAACATTGAATTTTTAGAAAAAGTTAAAATCGATTCTTTTTTTGAGAAATAATTTGTCTATTAGGAATGCAATTGGATGTTACTTGGGGGTTTGGGCCACATGTGACAAAAGAGTTTTAAAATGAGGTGTAGGTGACACAAGTATTAATTATTAGGTGGTGGTGACAATTACTTTATTATGGATTAAGAAAGTTGGGAAAGTTTAAAAATAACCCACAAGTTTTTAAATTTACACTTTGGTTCAAATGTTAGCCTATATAACGAAAAACGGAGAAAAAAAGGCATTTTTCTCTCTCTTGTCACCCATTGTTGTTTTCTCTCTCTTAGCAATTTTTGTTGTTCATTGTTGCTGCTGCGTCATTCATTATCTTCTGCTTCATTATCATCATCTTCTACTTTATTATCATCTTCATCTTGTTCTTGTTGACCATTTGTTGTTGTTGTTGTTACCGCTACTGTTGCTATTTGATCAATTTCTTAGGTCAAATTTTGTTTCGAACATCACTTTTCATTTTGGCATTACTTCATAGGAGACGTTGGTAAGTCAAATTATGATTTTTTTGGTTGAATTTGTCATCTGGGTAACTGCTATTGTGTTGTTGTTTTCCAACAATGGATAGAACCCAATTATGAATCCAACATAAGATCCATCTATTTAAACAGATAAATCATCTGTTGCGACAGATGAGACATCTGTTTCAACGGAAGACTGATATGTTGGATTCATGTTTAAACAGATGGGTCATCTGTTGCAACATTTAACATATCTGTTGCAACATATTAGTTACGTGTTGCAACAGAACCTGAACACGATTCCAACATCTGTTACAACAGATTAATAACCTGTTGCAATAGGTAAGTCATTTGTCGCAACATGTTAATTATCTGTTGCAACTGTCACTCATCTATTGGAATCAGATTCAAAGGTGATTTATTTATAACATCAATCCCAACAGGTGCTTCATCTATTGCAACAGATATTCAGGAGTGTAACATGAATCCCAACAGGTAAGAATCTGGTGCGACTCATCACTTACCTGTTGCAACAGATAACATATCTGTTAGGATTCATTCACGGCACTATGAAATTATGTAATACCCCGTAAGTCTTCTGAGTCATTAAAGCTCTTTTAAGCTTACCAAGAGAAGCTTAGCACTTAAAAATTTGGCTAAGTGTTGAAATTTGGCTATGTATTGTGAATATTTTATTTTGGTATGATTATGTTCATGTTGATGGTTGTAGCATGGATTCAAGTTGGGATCTGTATGTATTTTTATGAACCTATGTTAGCACATAAATTGAAATCTATGAATTATGTTGTTTATGTTGTGGGTTGTTGATAATCATGTTGCGGTGTTGAATGATTCCCAAGTTGGAATCTTTGTGTGATTTTATGAAGCTATGGTGACACATGATTTGAGATCTATGAATTTTATTGATTTTGATGTATGAATTGGTGAATATACCTATGCCATAAATCGTACATGTAAGGCGTTTGATTAAATGTTTAAGAGAAACAAGAAACATGTATTAAGAATTAATATGGTCCAAAAGATGAATTCATGCTATTAACCTTATGCTTGGATGGTTTCCATACTGTTGTTGTACAATGAATATGTTGTTGGAATGCCATGATGTTAGAGTATGAAATTATGATCTTGATTATATGCATTTCTACCATGTAAATGATTATGATATCCATGTACTTCATGAAATTTCCCCCAACTTATTTTACTATGAATGGTTGATATTGATCATGTATTCAAGAATGTCAAGAAATGTCAGTTTTCTTCTATCGAGTCCTGAGGGTACTTGTACCCAAAAAATATAGCTGTGCGTCTAGAGCCAATGTCATGTTTTCACGATACTCTCAGTCGTGCTATGATCAGTAGATTTCAGTTAGTTAACAAATTCAATAATATTTCGTTAGTCTACAAAACTCAGTAAATCTCAGTCTAGTACAGTTCAGTTCAGTATTCAGCTTAGACTTCAGTAGTATTCAGTATTTAACTCAGATCTCAGGAATTTCAATAGTACTCAGCCAGCTAACAAAACTCAGTGCTCAGTCAGTTAACAGAATTCAACAGTGTTACACTAGTCATGGGAACTGAGTGAAACTCAGCAATGCAGTTCAGTTAATCCTAGTATGAACTAGGAAATCAGTTCAGTGTCATTCAGTTGGGAGTAGGATTCAGCACCGAGCGAACCTAGGGATGGGGGCTCACCCGTTAGAGAGGACTAAGATCCCTAGAAGAAATCCCTCAGTTCTAGAACTACGTAGCCAGCATAGGTGTGAGATATCACCCGCTAGATAGGACTAGCATACTCAGGGATCACCCATTAGATATGACTGATCTCAGGAGTCACTCGTTAGGCAGGACTGACTCCACAGCAGTTGTCTTTACTCGTGGCACGGTACTGACACCCTTCCAACTGGGGTTACAGGTTGGACTCTAGACTAGCTAGAAAAGGGCATGTCGGTTAGATGAATACTTCCCACAGTTTCATTTGTAGAATCAGGACTATCAGATACAGTCGACTTAGCTCAATAGTACAGACTCAGGACTGTCAGATACAGTCAATCTATATAATTATCAGTAGACTTTGGGATCACCAATTGGATAGGAAGGATCTCAAATATAGTCAATCAGTATCAGTATTATCAGTATATTTAGAGATCACCCGCTAGATAGGACCGATCTCAGGCTAGTTATATTATCTATACTATTAGTATACTCAGAGATCACCCTCTAGATAGGATTGATCTCAAATTTAGTTACTCAGATACAGTACAGAACCTAGATAGTTCCATCAGATTCAGGACTGTTAGATACAGTTACTCATATTATCAATTATGTTAGTTATCAAAACTCATTTGTTAGTCATGCTAGATATCAGTAAACTCATATTATTAATATTCAGATTCCGTATTCAGTATCACCATGAGTTCAGTTGTAGTTACATGTGTATGCATATATTCTCACGTTCATATCAGTCGGCATAGTTCATTCATATAGACCCTTTACATTTAGCCTACCTCACTCGTATACTCAGTACATTCAGTCGTACTAACACATTTGCACTATGGTGTTTTATTTTACGCCATAGGTTTAAAGGCACGATTTCAAGAGCAGCAGTAGTATTGCAGATTTCAGTGTCCAGAGTTGCAGTGACTCCTATTTATTCGAGAAAGATATGATTATTACTTCATTTATTATTTCAGTTTATGGAGTTAGTGGGGAATTATGTCCCATCCACTCCTTATTCAGAAAGTTAGAGGCTTTCAGACGACTACAATATCTTCAGATTTAGACTTCAGTCTTTCAATTTGTTTTGGTATTGTGATACCACTTTATACAGATGTTATTGTGATTCATTTATGCAACATTGAACCTTATGGCCTTTCAGTTTATGTTTTGGCATTTTACAAGATATTATGCAATTTACAGGTACAAATATCAGTCATGGGTTAGCTTGTGATCCTTCGGGGTCATGAAAACTGTGTAGCGTTCTGGTTTAGAAAATTGGGGCATTATAAATTTGGTATCTGAGCCTAAGGTTCAATAGAGTCCTAGGAGTCTGAAAAGCCGCATCTAGTAGAGTTTTGTACATGGGTGTGTTGCGCGCCACATTTATGTACAGGAGGCTATAAGATGTTTTAGGAATAGTTTCCCTTCTTTCAGTATTAATGTCGTGCCAGTGAGCATAAACTCAAAATTTACTCTCAGTCTAATCCATTTCTCCCTTTCGTTTACAGAATATGCCTTCTAAGAGAACTCAAAGAAGGGGAATTGGAAAATGATCAGTATCTCATCCTGTTCAGGTAGACCCCCTGGATGAGCATATTTCTCATACAGAGTTCAGAGCTGCATTTACTACCCTTGCTCAGTCAGTTGCTGCACAGAATGACAATGAACGACCAACAGTCATTCCGGCCAACCCAGTGGTCAATTCAGCTGCAACCAGGATTTGGGACTTTACCCAAATGAATTCTCCTTCTTTCACAGGGTCTAAGTCAGACGAGGACCTACAGGAATTCCTTGACCAGGTTTGGAAGGTCACGGATATCGTGGGGATTACTTCTAGTCAGAGTGCTGAGTCAGCTGCATACCAGCTGTAGGATATTGCTCACACTTGGTATAAGCAGTGGTTAGCAAAGAGGTTAGAGGATGCAGGGTCAGTAGAGTGGGAAGAGTTTGTTGCCGCTTTTCTTTATAGGTTCTTTCCTCTTAATCTTAGAGAAGCTAAGGTGTTAGAATTCATCAACCTCAGGCAGGGCAATATGACGGTGAAAGAGTTTTCTCTTAAGTTTACTCAATTAGCCAGATATTCCCCTCATGTGGTTGCTGATAGCCGAGCTAAGATGAGTAAGTTCATTTCAGGGGTGAACGACAGCGTGGTGAATGAGTGCAGATCCGCCATGCTGAATAGCGACATGACTTTAGCTAGGCTTATGACCCTCTCCCAACAGATAGAAGAGCAGAAAGTTAAGATAAGGGAAAAGCAGAGTAAGAAAACAAGAACAGGTAGTTATAGTTTGTCTCAGCCAGGGTCACAGGGTGGTAACCGTTCCCAGTATAGCCAGAAGTTTTTAGTCCCAGCTTCATCCTCAACTAGTGCACCAGTATCCAAGTCCAGGTATGACCATCATGATGGGGCGCCAGGATTTAAGGTCTAGGGTAGTGAGAATAGAAGTCCTACCTATCCGCTTTCTGAAAAGTGTGGTAGAAATCACTTAGGTGCATGTAGAGCAGGCAATGATGTATGTTATGGATGTGGTAATCCAGGTCACAGGCTGCGAGAGTATAGTGCACTACGAGAGTGTAGTGCACTCCAGGCCACAGGCCAGCAGGGCATCACTTCGAGTACCAATAATGGTCAGCGTCAGAATAAACTTTATGCACTCCAGACCCATCATGATCCTGAAAGTTTCCCTGACCCAGATTCGGGTACGTTGCAAGTCCTTCATGTTCATGATATGCATTGTTAGATTCTCTTGCTCTCATTTGGGCTTATGTTTCAGCATGAGTTAGTGAAGCTAGCAGGTCAGCTTAGCAGTCAGATATTCAGATTTGTATGGTTTGTTTCACATCTTTTCATCTAATCATGCTGTCAAAAATCTCAGGAATGTAATTATTTCAAGATAGAGTATCCTAGTAGTTGCGAGTATGATTCGGTTCAGGCATCATGCATTAGTTCCATGTCCCATGTGTTTACTTATAATCCAATTCGTAGGTGACTTGTGTATTGCCTCAGTTTTTTTTGCAAGTATTTCATTACAGTAAGTGTTTGTAGAGGGACATAGTCTCCCAAGGGGGAGATACCTTATAACTCCATGGCATTTTCAATTCCTTAAGGTTATTCAGTTTCATGTGCATGTTTCCAGTATAAACATGGTATCAAGTACCATTGCATATTCAGTCACGCATTCATGAGTCAATTATCCATGCATCAGATATACATGAGTTCAGCTTATCAGTCATGTCAATCATGAGATCGTGTTTCAGTCACTCATGTTCAGCTTGTCTTTTCTCCTCTTCTTAGTCGGTTTTCATTTGAGGATGAATGTTTCCAAGGGAGAGATAATGTAATACCCTGTAAGTTTTTCGAGTCATTAAAGCACTTTTAAGCTTACCAAGAGAAGCTTAGCACTTAAAAATTTGGCTAAGTGTTGAAACTTTTTCATTTCCATAAACTTCCGAACTTTGAGGAATTATTTCAGGGCCTTCCCGATGTCCGTTTTTCAATTTTCAAGTTGTGTTAAGATGGAAAAATTCAATATTACATATTTTACGCATTCCGGGTGCATGTTGGGTGCATTTAAGTGGCATAGCCCACTGGTTTGAAATGCTCCCGTATTTCGGGCGCATTTCAGGCTCTAATTTCAGGGTCAACTTCAAACGATCATAAATTCCTGTATATAATGCACTAGGAGAGCTTCTATATATCAAATGAAAGATATTTGAGTCTTCTTTCCAATAAAATTAGTTTCATCAAAATCCAACATCTTAGTAAAAATATATTATCAATTTACTTCAGCCTATTAGCCTACAAACAACAGAGGGACAACTGCGTATTTCTATCTTTTCTTAGGGGTATTTTAGTCTTTTTCCCACCCTATATATACCCTCAAACTCGATATTTGAGTCAGTTAGAAGCAACATATACTCCCTTTTGGCAAAATTCTCTCAAGAACACAATAGGGTGTTCATAGGAGCTTCAAGATTCAAGAAAGTTTCACCATTAATTTTTATGGATCTTCCATCTAAGGTATGCGTAGTGTTCATCCATGGATTCCTTTCATCCATGGAGCTCAAGAATCAAGTTTTAAATCATGTATTGTGAATATTTTATTTTGGTATGATTATGTTCATGTTGATGGTTGTAGTATGGCTTCAAGTTGGGATCTGTATGTATTTTCATGAACCTATGTTAGAACATAAATTGAAATCTATGAATTATGTTGTTCATGTTGTGAGTTGTTGATAATCATGTTGTGGGTTGTTGATAATCATGTTGTGGTGTTGAATGATTCCCAAGTTGGAATCTTTGTGTGATTTTATGAAGCTATGGTGACACATGATTTGAGATCCATGAATTTTATTGATTTTGATGTATGAATTGGTGAATATACCTATGCCATAAATCGTGCATGTAAGGTGTTTGATTAAATGTTTAAGAGAAACAAGAAACATGTATTAAGAATTAATATGGTCTAAAAGATGAATTCATGCTATTAACCTTATGCTTATATAGTTTCCATACTATTGTTGTACAATGAATATGTTGTTGGAATGCCATGATGTTAGAGTATGAAATTATGATCTTGATTATATGCATTTCTACCATGTAAATGATTATGATATCCATGTACTTCATGAAATTTTCCCCAACTTATTTTATTATGATGGTTGATATTGATCATGTATTCAAGAATGTCAAGAAATATCAGTTTTCTTCTTTCGAGTCCTGGGGGTACTTGTACCCAAAAAATATAGCTGTGTGTCTAGAGCTAATGTCATGTTTTCACGATACTCTCAGTCGTGCTATGATCAGTAGATTTTAGTTAGTTAACAAATTCAATAATATTTCGTTAGTCTACAAAACTCAGTAAATCTCAGTCTAGTACAGTTCAGTTCAGTATTCAGCTCAGACTTCAGTAGTATTCAGTATTCAACTCAGATCTCAGGAATTTCAGTAGTACTCAGCCAGCTAACAAAACTCAATGCTCAGTCAGTTACCAGAATTCAACGGTGTTCCACTAGTCATCGGAACTCAGTAATGCAATTTAGTTAATCCTTGTATAAACTAGGAAATTAGTTCAGTGTCATTCAGTTGGGAGTAGGATTCAACACCGAGCAAACCTAGGGATGGGGGATCACCCGTTAGAGAGGACTGAGATCCCTAGAAGAAATCCTTAAGCTCCAGAACTACGTAGCCAACGTAGGTATGAGATGTCACCCGCTAGATAGGACTAGCATACTCAGGGATCACCCATTAGATAGGACTGATCTCAGGAGCCACCCGTTAGGCAAAACTAACTCCACAGCAGTTTTCTTTACCCGTGGCACGGTACTGACACCCTTTCAACTGGGATTATAGATTGGACCCTAAACTAGCTAGAAAGGGGCATGTCGGTTAGATGAATACTTCCCATAATTTCAGTTGTAGAATTAGGACTGTCAAATACAGTCGACTCAGCTTAGTAGTATAGACTCAAGACTGTCATATATAGTCAATCCATATAATTATCAGTAGAAGGATCACCCATTGGATAGGAGGGATCTCAAATATAGTCAATTAATATCAGTATTATCAGTATATTCAGAGATCACCCGCTAGATAGGACCGATCTCAGACTAGTTATATCATCTATACTATTAGTATACTCAGAGATCACCCACTAGATAGGACTGATCTCAGATTCAGTCACTCAGATATAGTACGGAACTCAGATAGTTCTATCAGATTTAGGACTTTTAGATACAGTCACTCATATTATCAGTTATGTTAGTTATCAAAACTCATTTATCAGTCATGCTAGATATCAGTAAACTCATATTGTTAATATTCAGATTTCATAGTCAGCATCACCATGAGTTTAGTTGTAGTTACATATGTATGTATGTATTCTCACAATCATATCAGTCATCATTGTTCATGCATATAAGCCCTTTACATTTAGCCTACCTCACTCGTATACTCAGTACATTCAGTCGTACTGACGGATTTGGGTTATGGTATTTTATTTTACGCCATAGGTTTAAAGTCATGATTTTTAGAGCAGCAGCAGCGTTGCAGATTTCAGTGTCCAGAGTTGCAGTGAGTCCTCTTCATTCTAGGATGATATGATTATTACATCATTTATTATTTTAGTTTAGCTTTCAGTTTATGGAGTTAGTTGGGGAATTATGTCCCATCCACTCCTTATTCAGACAGTTAGAGGCTTTTAGATGACTACAGTATTTTAAGATTTAGACTTCAGTATTTCAGTTTGTTTTGGTATTATGATACCATTTTATATAGATATTATTGTGATTTAGTTATGCAGCATTGAACCTTATGGCCTTTCAGTTTATGTCATTGGATTTTACAAGATATTATGCAGTTTACAGGTACAAATATCAGTCATGGATTAGCTTGTGGTCTTTCGGGATCATGAGCACCGAGTAGCATTCTAGTACAGAAAATCGGGGCGTTACAAATCACTATCAACTTTTTTTTGACAAATGATTTTATTTAGGTACTACTAATGGAGGGATCAATAACAATAGGCATGGACTGTCATGGTCAATGGGTCTATGGTGTTGGAAGGAGGGTGAAATAATAGAGACGATAGCTATGACATTCCAAAGTGATGTTTTGTATGATGATTTTGTGAACTTAATCATCAGCTTTTGTGGACTGAATTATCAATCGAAAAAATTTGCCATCAGCTACATGCACAGCTCTTTTGAAAATTAGAGGGTACTGTCTTTCAAGATAACTGATTAGGTTCGGTTGGATGCCTATCTAAGTGATTCAATCAGGCCCGTGTTAAGGGTGTATATGGTTGAAAAGACAAAAGAGAATGAGAACTAGAACATAGAAGAAGAAGAAAAAGAAGACTTCTTTGATGATAGGTTGGATGATCTAGACATAAATATTCCAGATGATGATCAAACACCTACGCCCGTTGATGCGACCAATAAGATGTGCAATTCTTCTCAATCGACACAGTTTGTAAATCTTCAAGATGATGGGACCGACTTTTTTATTAGAATTTTATTCAAGGACAAGAATGAACTATCTAACACTTTGTTTATTTCTTGCTTGAAAAAAGATTTTAGAATAAAGAAGGTGATAAATTCGAGCAGTTTCTTTTGCTTCAAATGTGCTAATTCGAACTGCAAGTGGTGGTTGAAAGTGGTGAAGTACACAAGTTCTGATAGATTCGATGGTCAGAATAAGATCTTGTGATACAGATTTGAATAATATTTCAAATTTTGTATCACCGATCATGGTGATGCTAACATGGTGGATCTTTAAATAAGATCTTGTACGTGTAGAGTTTTTGACTTGGAAAAAATACCTTGTCCACATGCTTTGGAAGCCCTTCGAGCTTAATACGGTCATAATATGGACCTGAAGTTTACGAGCACTCCTCTCAATATTATTCGGTGGAAAAATATGAAATGACATATAGTAGGCATATTACTCTGGTGCCTCTTGAAGAATCTTGGGTTGTTCCATTAGAGCTTATGGGGGGATTAATACCTCCTCCATATATTAACCCGAGCACTATCAAACCAGGAAGAATGCCATATAAAAGGAGGTGTCGAGTTGTAGAATCATTTTCATCAAGAAGAAACAAGTGCTCCATATGTAAGTGCGTTGGCCATAAAAGAACTACTTGCCCAAATCATAATCCACCATGATCGTTGTAATTGCAGAAACTTGTGTTGTTGTTTGTTTGTTTGTTGTGGACTTTTATATATTTAACTCATTGTTGTGAACCTAATGTTATCATTTATTATATATAAAATATCTTTTTTTTAAATAACTTGTGCATCAATAAAAAAAGGCAAAACATTAACTAAATAATACAGAAGACCACAATTATTCTCAACAGGTGCACAAACAACTGGATTGCTTTCCTCCAACAAATGAAAAATCTTCAAAATAGATGGATAATCTATTGATAGAAACCCAACAGATGACCAATCGGTTCCAACACATGGTCCATCTGTTGAAAGAACCCAAAAGTCAAAATTGCTAGTGCTACTGGATTCAACATTGCCTCCAACCGTCGACATGTTAACATGTATTAGATTAGAAGAAATAGACAGAATGAAAATTGAATAAGAATTAAAATGCCAAAGTTTGACTAAAAGTAAATTTTTCACTAAACAAAAAATAAAATACATTAGGTATAAATCCGATATAGAAAAATTAAAATACATACGCTAAAAGAAAAAATACAT
>NC_061122.1:133129-138461 GCF_002878395.1 Capsicum annuum | reverse complement strand
TTTGTATGCTAATAATGGCTCAGAGATGTGACTTGCAAGTCAATGGTATGACGATACCATAAGTGATTATGCCATAACGGAGTATGTTTTCAAAATATGTTTTCAGAGTATGCATATTTTGATAGAGTTTCAAAAAGGGGCTTAAAGAGTGTTAGGTGGTTACCCGAAGAAGGCGTGAGTTCAAGCAACTCTTAGCCTGGAACCGTATTTGCCGATACTGGTGATTATTATTGTATGCTGGCGACGACCGTGTGGCGTAGTCAATTCAGAGACTCGGACCCTTGCGGCACACTTGGGTTGGGGGTTGGCTGCCAACTCAATGGCAGTTTCCATATAGCCCATGGAATTTTTAAGAATTGTAGGGTATACCACCTAGCGCAGAAAAATACAAAGATTGTCACAGATTTCAGATGTTTTCACAGAGTCTTATAAAAATACCCATGAGATTTGTTACTATACGATTGTTTATGAACTGTTTTAATTGCTCTCATCTATGTTAATTATAAATGATTATTTTGGATTAGCACTGCGTACCAGTACTTTTGTGCTGACCCCCTCTCCCCTTCAACCTCTCAGGTTCTGAGGCTTAGTCTAGGGTCTAGATAAGCAGTAGATATTCAGACTTGCAGATTAGGTTTTGCAGTGGTGAGCCTTCTTTACTCCAGAAGGCCTGCGGATTTTTAGAGAATTATTAGTAGTTATGTTTTGGTCTACTGGGTCCTTGTCCCAGTTTTTTAGACAGTTGTTTAGATTCATGGTAGAGATTTCGCAGACTGAGTCAGACTTTATTATGATTCAGACATATTTTAGATTTCAGTTATCAGTAGTATGACCATGATTCTGTATTAAATTCTATCTTTCCGCATTACCTTTATTTATATGAATGTTGTGCATGATTATTAGACAGAGAAGGGTGTTCCAGACCCTCATGGTTCGGGATGCTCTTCACAGCCAGGGCCCAAGTTTGGGTCATGACAAACTTGGTATCAGAGCACGGTTCTTGGTTCCAGGGTGTCTGTAAAATCGCATCGAGTAGAGTTTTTTTTATGGGTATGTAGTGCTCCACACTTATAAGTAGGAGACTACAAGGCATTTAGGAATGTCATTCTTTCTTCATGTTCTAGTTCATGCAATAGAGTCAGAATGTTCCTCTTTCATACTCTAATTAGTGCAATGGTGTCGCCCATACAAAAGTAACAGTCATCCCGATTCTTTCCTTACTTGGATGTTCTCAGACATGTCTCATTATTAGGCTGATTCAAGTACAGAGTTTAGAATCTAAATGGTATGGTTCTTTCTGATCGAATCATATAAGAGTTTTAGAAGGACTTGGGAAGAGTCCTTTAGTGCTTCAGAGAGTGTATTAGTTCTGGTGTGAACCTTGATCTGAATGAAATCATGCTTTTCAGCCTGCAGTATTAAGAGTAATTGGTCCTTTTAAAAAATTTATGTTGCAGATGTCATACTTAAGAGGGAATAATGTGTAGAAGAATGTTGGAACTGTATTTCCACACAAATAGTAGTATGAGTTAAAGTGTTATTGTCATGACCTATTGGTAATGAAATTAGACCAAGAAGTTAGTGATGTGAAGTCACAAAGTTAGACGTCAGAGTCAGGGTGACTTTCATGTAAATAAATATTTCAATTGAATAACCGATGTTTGAGGATGATTTACCCCTTTATAGTGATAAACTAATGTGGTAGCTAGTAGCATGTGTGGATGGTATGGTAGTCCATAGAGAAAGTGTTTGACTTTGATTTTATTTATGAATATTGGATATTGCGTATTAAATTTCTATCTCATGTAATCTTGTCATCAAAGTGTTGTTGAAAAAAAATAAAGTCTAGTGAAGCCGTGTGGGGCTCTTTTGATTCACTAGCATAGTTGCCTTGTCATTCATCTTATTTTCTTGTTCAAAATAAGTCTAGTGAAGCCGTGTGAGGCCTATTTCGATTCACTGGCAACTTGTTGTCCAAGTTGTTGTTCTTGTGTTGGTTTAATATATGTATAGTTGAATTCGTTTTCATGAGATTGAGTTGGTAAAGAGGTGATTCATCCTTCTGTGTTATTAGTAGAAGGTAGAGAAAGAGTTGTTAGTCAGAGTGATTTGTCGGTTGCTTGAAGTGTGAAAATGGCTATATTAGCCAATAAGTTATAATTATAGACTCATGGTTGTTGTGGATATTGAAGGTAGTCTAAATGTATAATTGAGTAAGTAAGTGTAATGTGAGAAATCCGTATAAGTAGATAAGATTGTATGGGGTTATAATATCAGATTAAGGTTGATCATGTCTATTATGTGGCTTTACCCCTTGACCTTTTCTGCTGGTAGTTGTAAAGTAGTACTACTTATGAGAAGGTATGTAGCAGATTTTGAGGTATTTGGATAGAATGTTCTAATTTGATGGATTAGTATATTAAGTTGCACTCGTCATTAGTGGTAGACGATTGATGCTAAACTATAGACTTGAATTCAAGTGTAGAATGTGGTGGTAAAAATAGTGGCATGAGGTTAATGATGTATGTTTTGTTGAAGAAAAAAAATTAGTAGGCTTGATGTATTGAAATAGTACGTGCTAATGAGTTATGATAAGGAATACCGTAAGGTCAAGATCAATTATTGTTGTTATGAAGTTCTAGTGTACTAGTGTTTTTTAATGTTTATTTCATGGTTTCCAAGTGAGAATCATGTGTATGGTTGGGTTGTAAATCATGTTTAGCACTAGACATTACGTTTACACAGTTGATGGCCATTAAGGTGGTTGTGATGATTGCTTGGATAATGATACCATTTTTATAGAAGTGATCTAATAGGCTTGAACAATGTACGCAAGAGATTAAGTTTATTTGATTCATAGTGAAGTATGATGTTGTATGTATGATGTAGAAGTATACCAAGGTGATATGAGGTTGAGGTATTTATCTAAGGCTATTACATGATTTGTGTGGCTAGTGTACCGTTGAGTTGCTAGATGGAAGAAGACTAGTTAGAGGGTATATGATATTCTAGATAGCCAAGTTAAGGAGCTTTGATTGATATTGTTGAGCCTTTTTATATGATCTTGTTTCTTATGGTAGATATATATAAGTTTGGAGTAGCAATATTAGTATGCTATGATGGAAGTAGTATTGTTCGTCAAAGGCTCGGTGATATCCATGTTAAGCGTTAGAAGCTAAGTTTGAGCTTTCTTTTGAAGATTCGATGTTAATAAGTGTTCTAGTATTATACGATGACTTTTGGGGCTATAGAAAGATAGAGTGTACCATAGAAGGTAGTATTAGCAGTGGGTCTTCCACTTCCAAGTGTAGTCATTCAGGTTATTTTCTATTAATTACGTGTATTGTTGTATTCTAGACCCCAGAGTGCAGTGAGGATAGTTCAGTTTAAAGTCTAGTAAGGGATCTCCCAAACTTAAGATGATGGCTTAAAGCCAAGGGGGAGATGATAGAACAAGTAACCAAGTTCGACCCTCAGATTCTAGTAGTGATGTCAGTATGACATAGAACATCAGAAGGGAAGGATGAGGCTCAACCAATTCTTGTCTCAGTATTTTTCAGTTATCCTAATACCATCTCATACCTCACATTTCAGTTCCATGATCATAATTCATGTTCATGTATATGATAGAAAAGCACGTGCTCCTCCAGATTCCTAAATGAGGAACTTCAGTTCATTCAGCAGTCGGAATCACATTCCATATGTTATGAGCTCTAAATTGAGGTCATGTAGCCCATGACTCATGTATTCACGCTTTATAGTGTGCTCAGTTCCTATAATTCATGCTATACTCTTTCTGATGGGTGAAATATAGTTCATAACCATGTATGCCCCAATTCAGATTTTTCTTTGATAAATCTCGATTGTTGATTTGCTATTCCTCAGGCCTCAGTTAAGTGTCAAGTTTCATATAATATCCTTCCATGCTTCAAGGTATTATATTCTAATATTTAGTGACTCCTCTTTATGTGATGGTAGTGGTGATGAGTAAATGATTCTTGTTGATGGAAGATTGTAGTATGCTTGTTTTAGATAAGGCCTTAAGTGTGAAGTAAGGTTGGGGCTAAGTCTTTGATGCATGTGATGGTTAGCTGAAAGGCGTGTGTGTGTATGTTCTTGGGGTAGCGTGTGGGAGCTATATTGATAGATGGTTGTAGAATATGTGAAGTGTGTCTTTATAAGTGTTTGCTTTGAAGTTCATATATGGTTATAAAGATAGGCTTAAATGACATGTTGGAATTTTTGTAAAGGAACGCTAGATGCGCTAGCGACTTTATAGAAATAGTTCAGAGTTAGTCATTGAAGAGGTAAGGCATAATATGCTTAGGGTGTGATCTTTTAAGAGATATAGAAGGTTGAATCTTATGGTCTAGACTTGTATCGTGGAATGGCATGTAGTATTTTGTGAGGTGGAGTTAGGCCTGATCACGGTGAAAAGGATTTTAGTTACTATAGACATTAGTAGAAAGATTTATAAATGCCAATGCGAGAAAAAATAAGTTGAATCGAATGAATGTAGTATCTACGGGAAATAGTACAGTTAAGGGAGTATTCGAGGAGTGTGCTAATCTTGAAAGTAAGAAGTCGCATTGACTAAGGCCTGGCAATTCTATCCTGATTTATGAGTTATATGTCTTTATTTCAGTCTGCAGAGTAATGTCAATGTTTGGATCCTATAGTCGGATGTACGGTGTGACTCATGCCCAAGATATTTTGCTACCTAATGCTACTAGGACTTCTTTAGGAAGAGTGTTGATAAGATACTCCAGATTGAGTATAAGTTTCCAGTATAGTTCAGTCTATGTAGCTAGCAAATCAGTTTGGCAGACAGGTAGATAAGTACTGTGGTTTCCTACCTTTTTACCCGGTCCTACTATCCGAAGTCTCATGCGTATGTCCATCCCAAGATATAATTTATTCCACTCATGGAAATTGCGAATTTAGTTCAGTCCGAACGTCATGTTTCAGATTTAGTTATTTATTCATGACTTAGTTCATAAGAGTTCAGTGCATGATCAGACAGTGTAATACCTTTGTTCAATTCAAATCTTGTTGCATTAGGATTCGTACTTGCATGAATTATAACTTCTTGTTTCAATATGTATGACTGTATCATGGATACTTCAAGGAAAATCCTAAATTCTCGGCATGAATCAGCTCTTAGAAGCAACTAAATTTAAGTCAGCTCAGAATCCAATTTCATGATACAAGTCTAAAGGTTTCAGATCAGTCAGATCCTTTCTTAGAAGATATGTCTTACCCCCATTATTGCATACCTTTAAGGCTTCAACAAGTTCTTACCCATCATTTGGGGACGAATGATCCCAAGGGG